>NC_137624.1:24363123-24442710 GCF_963280865.1 Gymnoscopelus braueri
GAATTTCTGAAATCTAAGAAATTGAATAACTTTTGGGTCACTTGACCTTTTCAACAAAATCATTGTTCATAGTGTCTGTCAGTCATGCCTACATGATGTACACCCTTTATTTTGAAAAGTTTCCTCAAAATGTATTTTTTATGAATTTCTGAAATCTAAGAAATTGAATAACTTTTGGGTCACATGACCTTTTCAACAAAATCATTGTTCATAGTGTCTGTCAGTCATGCCTACATGATGCACACCCTTTATTTTGACATTTTCCCTCAAAATGTATTTTTTATTAATTTCTGAAATCTAAGAAATTGAATAACTTTTGGGTCACATGACCTTTTCAACAAAATCATTGTTCATAGTGTCTGTCAGTCATGCCTACATGATGCACACCCTTTATTTTTGACATTTCTCCTCAAAATGTATTTTTTATTAATTTCTGAAATCTAAGAAATTGAATAACTTTTGGGTCACATGACCTTTTCAACAAAATCATTGTTCATAGTGTCTGTCAGTCATGCCTACATGATGCACACCCTTTATTTTGACATTTTTCCTCAAAATGTATTTTTTATTAATTTCTGAAATCTAAGAAATTGAATAACTTTTGGGTCACATGACCTTTTCAACAAAATCATTGTTCATAGTGTCTGTCAGTCATGCCTACATGATGTACACCCTTTATTTTGACATTTTTCCTCAAAATGTATTTTTTATTAATTTCTGAAATCTAAGAAATTGAATAACTTTTGGGTCACATGACCTTTTCAACAAAATCATTGTTCATAGTGTCTGTCAGTCATGCCTACATGATGCACAGCCTTTATTTTGAAAAGTTTCCTCAAAATGTATTTTTTATGAATTTCTGAAATCTAAGAAATTGAATAACTTTTGGGTCACTTCACCTTTTCAACAAAATCATTGTTCATAGTGTCTGTCAGTCATGCCTACATGATGCACACCCTTTATTTTGAAAAGTTTCCTCAAAATGTATTTTTTATGAATTTCTGAAATCTAAGAAATTGAATAACTTTTGGGTCACATGACCTTTTCAACAAAATCATTGTTCATAGTCTGTCAGTCATGCCTACATGATGCACACCCTTTATTTTGAAAAGTTTCCTCAAAATGTATTTTTTATGAATTTCTGAAATCTAAGAAATTGAATAACTTTTGGGTCACATGACCTTTTCAACAAAATCATTGTTCATAGTGTCTGTCAGTCATGCCTACATGATGCACACCCTTTATTTTGACATTTTTCCTCAAAAATGATTTTGTTGAAAAGGTCATTTTTCAGAAATTAATAAAAAATACATTTTGAGGAGAAATGTCAGAAATAAAGGGTGTGCATCATGTAGGCATGACTGACAGACACTATGAACAATGATTTTGTTGAAAAGGTCATGTGACCCAAAAGTTAATCAATTTCTTAGATTTCAGAAATTAATAAAAAATACATTTTGAGGAAACTTTTCAAAATAAAGGGTGTGCATCATGTAGGCATGACTGACAGACACTATTAACAATGATTTTGTTGAAAAGGTCATGTGACCCTAAGGTTATTCAATTTCTTAGATTTCAGAAATTCATAAAAAATACATTTTGAGGAAACTTTTCAAAATAAAGGGTGTGCATCATGTAGGCATGACTGACAGACACTATGAACAATGATTTTGTTGAAAAGGTCATGTGACCCAAAAGTTATTCAATTTCTTAGATTTCAGAAATTAATAAAAAATACATTTTGAGGGAAAATGACAAAATAAAGGGTGTGCATCATGTAGGCATGACTGACAGAGACTATGAACAATGATTTTGTTGAAAAGGTCATGTGACCAAAAAGTTATTCAATTTCTTAGATTTCAGAAATTAATAAAAAATACATTTTGAGGAAAAATGTCAAAATAAAGGGTGTGCATCATGTAGGCATGACTGACAGACACTATGAACAATGATTTTGTTGAAAAGGTCATGTGACCCAAAAGTTATTCAATTTCTTAGATTTCAGAAATTAATAAAAAATACATTTTGAGGAAACTTTTCAAAATAAAGGGTGTGCATCATGTAGGCATGACTGACAGACACTATGAACAATGATTTTGTTGAAAAGGTCATGTGACCCAAAAGTTATTCAATTTCTTAGATTTCAGAAATTAATAAAAAATACATTTTGAGGGAAAATGACAAAATAAAGGGTGTGCATCATGTAGGCATGACTGACAGAGACTATGAACAATGATTTTGTTGAAAAGGTCATGTGACCAAAAAGTTATTCAATTTCTTAGATTTCAGAAATTAATAAAAAATACATTTTGAGGAAAAATGTCAAAATAAAGGGTGTGCATCATGTAGGCATGACTGACAGACACTATGAACAATGATTTTGTTGAAAAGGTCATGTGACCCAAAAGTTATTCAATTTCTTAGATTTCAGAAATTAATAAAAAATACATTTTGAGGAAACTTTTCAAAATAAAGGGTGTGCATCATGTAGGCATGACTGAAAGACACTATGAACAATGATTTTGTTGAAAAGGTCATGTGACCCAAAAGTTATTCAATTTCTTAGATTTCAGAAATTAATAAAAAATACATTTTGAGGAAAAATGTCAAAATAAAGGGTGTGCATCATGTAGGCATGACTGACAGACACTATGAACAATGATTGTGTTGAAAAGGTCATGTGACCAAAAAGTTATTCAATTTCTTAGATTTCAGAAATTTGAGGGAAAATGACAAAATAAAGGGTGTGCATCATGTAGGCATGACTGACAGAGACTATGAACAATGATTTTGTTGAAAAGGTCATGTGACCCAAAAGTTAATCAATTTCTTAGATTTCAGAAATTAATAAAAAATACATTTTGAGGAAACTTTTCAAAATAAAGGCTGTGCATCATGTAGGCATGACTGACAGACACTATTAACAATGATTTTGTTGAAAAGGTCATGTGACCCAAAAGTTATTCAATTTCTTAGATTTCAGAAATTCATAAAAAATACATTTTGAGGAAACTTTTCAAAATAAAGGGTGTGCATCATGTAGGCATGACTGACAGACACTATGAACAATGATTTTGTTGAAAAGGTCATGTGACCCAAAAGTTATTCAATTTCTTAGATTTCAGAAATTAATAAAAAATACATTTTGAGGAAACTTTTCAAAATAAAGGGTGTGCATCATGTAGGCATGACTGACAGACACTATGAACAATGATTTTGTTGAAAAGGTCATGTGACCCAAAAGTTATTCAATTTCTTAGATTTCAGAAATTAATAAAAAATACATTTTGAGGAAACTTTTCAAAATAAAGGGTGTGCATCATGTAGGCATGACTGAAAGACACTATGAACAATGATTTTGTTGAAAAGGTCATGTGACCCAAAAGTTATTAAATTTCTTAGATTTCAGAAATTAATAAAAAATACATTTTGAGGAAAAATGTCAAAATAAAGGGTGTGCATCATGTAGGCATGACTGACAGACACTATGAACAATGATTGTGTTGAAAAGGTCATGTGACCAAAAAGTTATTCAATTTCTTAGATTTCAGAAATTAATAAAAAATACATTTTGAGGAAACTTTTCAAAATAAAGGGTGTGCATCATGTAGGCATGACTGAAAGACACTATGAACAATGATTTTGTTGAAAAGGTCATGTGACCCAAAAGTTATTCAATTTCTTAGATTTCAGAAATTAATAAAAAATACATTTTGAGGAAAAATGTCAAAATAAAGGGTGTGCATCATGTAGGCATGACTGACAGACACTATGAACAATGATTGTGTTGAAAAGGTCATGTGACCAAAAAGTTATTCAATTTCTTAGATTTCAGAAATTAATAAAAAATACATTTTGAGGAAAAATGTCAAAATAAAGGGTGTGCATCATGTAGGCATGACTGACAGACACTATGAACAATGATTTTGTTGAAAAGGTCATGTGACCCAAAAGTTATTCAATTTCTTAGATTTCAGAAATTCATAAAAAATACATTTTGAGGAAACTTTTCAAAATAAAGGGTGTGCATCATGTAGGCATGACTGACAGACAATGGCTGGGTTTCCCAAACGCATATGGTGTAAGACTTGTAGTGCTGCACATGCTCAGATGCTCCTCTAGGCCGCACACAGAAGCCTGTGAACATAGACATTCCGTGCATAGATGTGCCACGCAATGGTAGGCCTCAGGCCTCAGGTCTACCATTCTGAAATTTTATTTAATAATATTTGGACCGACAGTAGGCTCTCTTTACTCTTAAAAAGAAATATATTTATGTATATATATATAAACACACACACACACACACACACACACACACACACACACACACACACACACACACACACACACACACACACACACACACACACATATATATATATATATATATATACTAGAATTTCGCGGGCCTTCGGCCCGCTCATCCTAGCGTCACGCGTCGTAAATGGGAAGAAGGCAATAGCGGGAAGGCGATACTCGATTTACTTGGAAAAGCAAACATGGCAACCCATGTTTTTCATATATCCAGTTGCTTGGAAAGTGCAAACTTGGCAACCTGGCTGAGTGGCCCTATTGTTTGTTTTGCTTGTTTTTATTTCCGTCTAAAAGCAAGCATGGCAAGTGGCAATATATACCAAGTTGCTTGAATGTCGTAAATGTGGCAACCTAGCGGGAATAGTACACTGTACTCCTCTGTACTGTACTGTAGTCCTCTGCACTGTGCTGTACTGTACTTTACTGTACTGTGCTCCACTGTACTGTGCTGTACTCCACTGTACTGTACTGTGCTGTACTCCACTGTACTGTACTCCACTGTACTGCACTGTACTGTACTCCTCTGTTCTGCTCTCTTCTGTACTGTACTGTACTGTACTCCACTGTACTGTACTGTACTGTACTGTACTGTACTCCTCTGTTCTGCTCTCTTCTGTTCTGCTCTCTTCTCTTCTGTACTGTACTGTACTGTACTGCTGTACTGTACTGTACTGCTGTACTGTACTGTGCTGTACTCCTCTGTTCTGCTCTCTTCTCTACTGTAGTGTAGTGTAGTGTGTACCCCCCTGTCCATTAGGGTAGAGGTGTATGTATATATATATATATATATATATATATATATATATATATACACATATATACACACATATATAAATTTTAAGAGTAACAAGTGCCTACTGTCAGCTGTCCAGCAGTCCAAATATTATTAAATTAAATTTGTGCGTGGCACATCTATGTATGAAATGTCTATGTTCACAGGCTTCTGTGTGCGGCCTAGAGGAGCATCTGATCATGTGCAGCACTACAAGTCTTACACCATATGCGTTTGGGAAACCCAGCCCTTATGAACAATGATTTTGTTGAAAAGGTCAAGCGACCAAAAAGTTATTCAATTTCTTAGATTTCAGAAATTAATAAAAAATACATTTTGAGGAAACTTTTCTAAATAAAGGGTGTGCATGATGTAGGAATTACTGACAAATAATTTGAACAATGGTTTTGTTGAAAAGGTAATGCGACCAAACAGTTATTCAATTTCTTAGATTTCAGAAAATCATAAAAAATATTTTTTTAGGAAAAATGTCAAAATAAAGGGTTTGCATCATGTAGGCATGACTGACAGACAATATGAACAATGATTTTATTGAAAAGGTCATGTGACCAAAAAGTTATTCAATTTCTTAGATTTCAGAAATTCATAAAAAATACATTTTGAGGAAAACTTTCAAAATAAAGGGTGTGCATGATGTAGGAATTACTGACAAATAATTTGAACAATGATTTTGTTGAAAAGGTCATGCGACCAAAAAGTTATTAAATTTCTTAGATTTCGGAAAATCATAAAAAATACATTTTTAGGACATTTTTCAAAATAAAGGGTGTGCATAGTGTATGCATGGTCAATGAACATTGTGATGTGTTTTGGTGTGTCCAGGTGGTTTTGTCTAGGAGATATAGCATTTTTTAAAATTGCAATCTGTAATTTATTGACGGTCCCTAAGATTTTCGAATATCCAACTGGGTGAATATCCAACCTGAAACCAACTTCACCGCGGTCCAAAACAAGCGGCCACATGAACACTTTGAACCTGCTATTTGAAAATAGCCGATCTACAAGCTCACAACGCGTCGCGAAGCGTTGTGAGCTTGTAGATCGGCTATTTTCAAAGAAATATCTTGGAAAATAAATGTTTTTGAAACATTTTAATTACATAAATCTTGTAAGTGGGTCCTTAGCTGGCACAAAAATATTTCCAGATCTGTGGCCAAGTTAAGTAGGCTTAGCTACGTGTTAATTTGAGGGGTCCTTGACATGAAAAAGTTTGAGAACCACTGGTTTAAACAAAATTTTTACAACACTTTCGAAACAAGTCCCAAAAAATATTTACAAGCTACTTTACAGAAAAACAAGCCCAAAGTCGCTTATAATAAGCAAACATGGCAACACTAGCTATAACACAGGTACAACAGGTATAAACTGTTGCCTGGTTTGTACTTCGGCCGTACGACGGCACAGCGCGCCCGAAAATAGACGATCTACAAGCTCGCAGCGAGTCGCGCCGCAACGCTCTGCGAGCTTGTAGATCGTCTATTTTCGTAAAAGCCAATGAAAACGAAAGTAACACGGACGCTAGAGGTCAGCACTGAAAAGGCTGTGACAAAACAGAGGGTCGTTTCAATGACACATGCATGACATATTTGTTTATCAATTGTTTGAAATGGGCGTGGGTCTAAAACTGTCCCCATGTCTTTTGAAGTCAACCAAACATTTAGTAACCAAAACATTAGTTACACATTCATTTCCTGTAAATGCAAATGACAACATAATGAGGAACACAAACTTGAATCACTTTTAATAGTCATGTAATTATTAGGCTACTAGATCATTGCATCAGCTGCATGCAATTCAATATTTGATCTTTTGTGCAACCTTAAAGACCCATGAACTAATGAATAAAAGTCTAGAAAAGTGAGTGCTACGATATCTCCCTCCTGCATGGTTTTCTCTTCACATGAAATATAAAGGTTTATACTGTCATCTAGTGGTTGTGGAGGTGATGATGAGAAAAGACAATAGTGTAAGAAAAGAGACATTGTAGCCAATCGTGAAGAGAGTGTGTGAGAGAGAATACTGTAAATAATGTCACTGTTAAAAAACTGTCAAATACAGACAGCACAGCGTAAATGTGAACTGCATAACATAAGAAAGTGAAAGAGAAGAAAGGGAGAAAGACATAGCAGGACTTGACTGAAGCCAAACGATGCTTATGCAGATTTTCTTGTGGATATCTGTGTATCTTTTACCTCTTTACCTCCGTTTTACTGATGAACAGTCTTCAAAAAGAATATTTGCCCCAAATACTGCAAATAGATAATTGATCTGATGATAGAAAATGTCAATTTGTTTCGATAAATGTGACTGAAGGAATTTGAATATGCAGAAGGTGACCAGCCTAAATGACTGGCACCCCATAGCAGGTGCACCTAGTCAGCAAGTGCTTTGAGAGCCTGTGCCCCATGCTTCTCCAAGCGTACGTTTTTCACATGTATTTCACATCTATGTATACCTTGTGTTGTCTTTGCTTACTGTTAAGTCGCTCTGGATTAAGAGCGTCTACTAAATATTGTAAATTGTATGTACCTAAAAAGTGCATCTAAGTGACAATAAAGTGAATCTGAATCATGTAAACTTCCAAATGATAGTCTTCAAGAGACAATAAAGTGGCCGCACACACTGGTAGCCAAAGTGCCAATATTCTATTCTGGATGCAAAGTAATGGAAATGGATGTATCAGCAGCTAATAACTGCCTTCTATAGGGCCTTCTTTACCCTGAAGAAGGCAGTTACGAAATGTTGGTTTCAATTACTCATGGGGTTTCTATATGTGGCACCACAAAATGTAGGGCTATCTTATTGTGTCATATAACTACATGATACAAGTCACCATAAATTGACACTATTGTTACGCTCTTATTCGTGTTTAATCATAGTGGCACTAAATAAGGTGGCAGTGGACCTAAATCTTGTATTGCTTTTCTGGATTGTGGATTGGTAGAGCATTGTGTGACCAAGTGTCTGTCCAGTGACAATACTGACTGATAAATAGAGTTAAATAACATTACCACATTACAACTTTGTCATTTGTTACATCTCAAATCTCTAATTTGCAATAAATGAATGCTAAAGGGGTCCGCTGCTTTAATCAGCAGTAATTGTCATTTGAGGATATTTATATTCTGGTCGTCTACCTGTAAAAGACTGAAATTATTACATCAAAAACATGATGAAATGAAATGGCATGTTCCAGGTGATTACTGTGCCATAATGAGTAGGTAAATTGAATCAAGTTTCTACTGTTTTTACTAGGCTTATATAGGTGATCAAGTGTGTTTCTGCTACCGCTATTTTTTAAATATGTTTTAATGATGAACATCATTCCTATAATTATAGCAGGCATATGCCCAAAATAAGGACGCCAGGTTGAGAGTGGTTAAAACAAATTGAGTTTTAATAACTCTCAACCTGGCTTCCCTGTTTTGGATTAACGATTAGAGGACTTCAAAATAAGACGAATAGCTCGTTTTACTTTGAAGTCGACTTATCGGAAATCCGACCGTTACTGAAGTTTACTTGACGCAGGTCCCTAAACGTTGTTCGGCTTCCTTACGCCAGTAGCGGTGTGTCAGTGGGATCTCATCGCTACCGGAGTGGAGAGAACCAGAAAAACGGGCAAGGGGAAGGCTGGACCCACTAACCCACAAACTGGCATCGCATTGGGGCTGAGGGGGTCGCCCTGACGAGTTGTCAACTTCAACATCGTTCAAGTTGATCATAAGTTGAGCTGCGTGGTGTGACCATCTGCTCTCTCTCCCCAATGTCGGATTTCAAGCTCGGGATCGTTCGACTTGGCCGTGTGGCCGGGAAGGTGAGCTGGATCCGAGGAGGGCTGCCATGTGCGACGAGCAGAGGAGGGCCCGCGCGGATCACAAAAGCGCATATAAACTCGCCTTGGCGATGCTTGACCACCGAACGGTTCAATTGCAAACAACCGTTGTTGATACGGCGCCCGTGCAAAACGTTCCAAACCTGGTACAGTGTGTATTTCAGCGGATTAGTGTGATGCCGCCGCGCCGACTTCGACTTGATTTTTCCTCCATCTCCGCTAAAGCTAACGCAGACCGGGTTCGATTCGATTTAGCCAGTTTGGCATATCCGATGTCGAGGGTGTCGGCGGATACGGAAACACTCGCGTTTGTGCCTGTGGGATATGACCGGATTCGAGGTTCAGAGTAGGCGGGCTCTAGGCCGGATGGCTCTGTTTAAAATGGAATGGAAACGGGGCTTTCCACGGGTGCTGCGGAAAGCCTGGTGACGCGAGGTTTGAAGCTAACATCAGCTAGCCAGCGGCTAACGTTAACCCTTAATCCAGACTAAACGTCGTTCAGTCAACCGCATGTGTTCTATATCGACAGGAGCGAGTGTTATTGCTTTCCGTAACCTATAATTTTTCCACCTGGTGTTTTTTAAGGTGAACTTCAATGTGATGAGGATGTTGGTGTGCAGCTTGTTGTTGGTTAATGAGGAGGAAGCCATTGCCACGCTAGAACGTTATATCCACTATCTTTTGTGTAACGCGGCAGGGCTCTGGTATAATAATGATCATACGTGGTTTATGCTTTATCGCTTAAACTGTCTCCACACATATGATATGATTTAGATTCTCCTTTACTCAAGTTGCGCCATATTGCAGACTGACTGCACGGTAAAATCATGAGTGGTACTTAAACTCTTGAGAGTGTTTGTCTGTAACGAACGGGGGTCCATTTGGTTATATCCTCAGATGGATAAATGATCAGCTTCCCATCTGCAGAGTATCACAGAGTAACGTTAGTTAGCTGACCAGTAGATAACGTAATTTAACACTGTAAAAAAATGCATGTCCTATAAAAAATATGGAATTCAATGTCGCTCAAAACGCTTGTTTTGATCCCTCTGTGGCATCCAGTCTGTGTTGTATTATTTAAGCAAGGGTGCACTGTTTTCTCAGAGATTCGAAGTTGGTATATTGCTATGTGCTGTATGTGCATCCTACTACGTTTGGACAAAATCCAAGTAGATTTAAAGATCTGAGCCATCACCTGCACTGACTGAGTCACATGTAGGATGCCCATTGTATGTCCCCAATTGCTTTGTAAACATTGTCAACGTTTTTCAGGCCAAGGACCCCTTAGCTGAGGGACCCCCACTACATATTGTATACAATACACCATACACCAAAATGTGTTTGGTCTATGGTTTTTGTTTATTTCAGACATTTAACCACTTAAACCCTCAATACTTAGTAAGCTTGACCTTTGGCTCTTGGACCTTTTGCTAATCTTTCCCTCCATACCAAGCCACTTTGCCGAAAATAGCCGATCTACAAGCTCACAGCTGTGAGGCGTTGTGAGCTTATAGATTTTCAGCTAATGTTCCCCTCAGAACAGGGATGTTAGTGGTTAATGTAAAGGGAAAAAATCCTATCACATAAATATTTGGTGGCCCCCTGTAGTAACTCTGAGGACCCCCTATGGGTCACGGACCCCCCGATGAAGACCTGATGTATATGAAACCTGTTTTAAACATGCCACTTCATTCTGCTCTACATGGTGCTCTTACAGATAGAGCATTAAAGATAATGTTTGTTTCAGACTAAATACACACTGATTGATGAACAGGACATACCGCTGGTGGAAAACTATGCGTTTGAGGTAAATGGCTAAGATTTGCATATTACAGAACAGATGGGTTAGGCTTTCCAGCTTTATTGTATACTATATATATTGTATTTTCGTGTTCAACATTTGCATTGATATCACTTATAGGCACGCATGGAGGTTGATGCGGATGGCAATGGGGCAAAGATCTTTGCCTATGCCTTTGACATTGGTAAAGGGCGATGGGCAGGCAGGCCACTACATGAGCTGCTCTGGTGAGTTGATTAATTAATACACCTATACTGTATATTGCAATTTCTCTTTTTTTACATTCACATAATTAGAAATGCATGGATGGAGTGAACCAGTGTGCATAGAGATTGTTCATAGACACTGCATGGATTGGAAGTTTGCTCTCAATGGAGAGACGGATGTCTGTCTTAAGAATTTGACTATGCTGTTTGATTTTTGACATACGTATAAGGGTGGGCTGTCAAATGTTCTCTTACGAAAAAATTAACAACTTAAGCCCTATATACGCCGTTCTATGACGATAGAGAAAATAGATCATCTACAAACTTGTGAGCTTGTATCGTAGTTTGCTACTTTTGCTATTTTAGAAATTTTCTGAAAATGTTTGCCTATAACGGCATGCACAAAATAGGAATGCCAAGTTGAATGTGGTTAATAACCGTTGTTATTCTGCAACTTATCTGCAGTCTTACAGATAATTATAAATGTGCATATATTTCTATAGGGAGAAGCACAGAGGAGGCATTGCCCCCAGTTTTCAAGTGGTCCACATCAACTCTGTGACAGTGGACAACCGGCTGGACAATTTGCGCCTGGTTCCAGTGGGCTGGAGCCCCAAACCTGAGGAGATCTCCAGCAAGCAGAGGTAGTACCACAGCTAGTTTTGAGTTAATATTATAAAATTGCAAGACAGATTTTCTAAAAATTTGACTTTCCTAATAGTTCCGTGCAAGTCTTTTCCGTGCAACAATTGCCACCAACGACACTTCATTTGCACCAGTCCGAGGCTAGCTTTACGATGGAAACTATCACATTAGCAAACATGCACAGATGTTTTAGATTAATTTAAAGTTCCTCTCACTAGTTTCCACTGCAGTTGATTTTAACTTGGGCCTAGTATATTTTGATGTGATAAACAAGCAAATCTTTTTCATACAAATGAAATGATTGTATGAAAACTGATTCTGTCTCCAGTCTGACATTACCTCCACCCTACGCACTTTCCAGGGGGGGGGGGGGATTTAATTTCCCTAACCAATCATTAGAGATCAACGTATCCGATCCTCTCTGTGAACTGTGTAGTTTGGGCCATCATCAACCAAATAAGAAAACTACATTATTGAAATATGAGGCACATTTCAAGTGACAACGCGAGTACCTGCCGCTTAGATCCCGTTACCTGAGTGGACGGTCGCCTGAACGTGTTGTGCTGATTTATCCAGTCAGTCGACAACCTGTCTGTTTTAGTTCAGTGAGTGGATATGCTACACAGGCAGACCTCCAGCCAAGCACTGAACAAACTGGTGAACAAATCATTTGAACGAAACATTTTAAGGAATTTTACTAAATCATTCATTGCACACTGAAAAAGAACATTAAATCCCAACACTGGTTATTACTCCTCACCAGTCACCTCAGCTCTTGTACACAGCTTGACAACAGCACGTAATTAATTGGCTAATCATTAGACCCACCCCCAGGCTGGCACTCATTGGCGAATCGCTTTTTCAACTGGGAAAACTGCAGGTTCAAAACATAATGCCTGGCAGACCAGATAAGCAGTCTACTCAGTGAAGTGTCCTTCAATCCTAATCCAGGGTTGTTTCTTAAATTGTTAGGGGGTTAATATTGTTGGTTTGGTCTTGCTTGTTTGTTTCCAGTTGTTATTCCATCTCCCCTGTTGACTACAACATACCCCTCCTGGTACAACATGATGTAATGTGACACATTCCACAAATCACTATTCAACAGCAAGTGGTGTGTATAGACCGCTTATCAGACCACGTCACACTGACATCATGCAGGCATGTGCGCAGGCAGGTTGAAAAAGAACCTGCCCACTCAAAAGACACAATGGAAAAGAAGGCATGTGTGAAAAATGTTTACACTTCAATGCATTCCATTGAATAGAGGTTTCAAAAGCAATTCCAATACCCTTCCCCCTATTGCTGTGATTGGCACAGACACGTGCTTGCCTAATAACCTATTCTGTGTCCACCAAAGCTTGCCACCTCAGATGGCGAGCTTATTGACGCTCAAAAGCCCTAAATTTAAATGGGGAAATGTGGCAGGTAAAGAGACAGTTGATGTTCTTAGAATTAAAATGCTAAAACTTTGAGGAAGTAAGAGGAAAGTGAAATTAAGATTCAATATTTTATTTGTTACATCCAGACAAGATGTATAGGTACAAAACCGTTGGTCAAACTGAATTCCCACTCGGCACTGTGACTGCACACCCCCGGGTCGTCTTTAAATACAGTAGCATAAATGGACCAATTAATAAATAGACCAATACACTCCAATGAACACAAGTGGCTGTGGGAAGCCGCGTGTGGAGGGTGATTTCTGTCACTGCACTAGCAACTCCTTCAGGTTTGTTGAGGCACCTGTTTAATGGGGGGCAGTACTTCCTCCACATGTATAGCACCCTGTCAGTTGAAAACAAGTGACTGGTGACATCACATGTATTGGAGGGGCCACGTGGCTGTCTGCAGCCAACCACCATGTTGGCACTTAATGTGTAGTGGATGCTTGTTCACTAATGTATATCCACCTGTTCTTTCTCCGTTTTCCATCTTCAGAGAGCAGTCCTTGTATTGGTTGGCCATCCAGCAAGTGCCAGCTGACCCAGTGGAAGAACAGTACCTTGAGCTGAGCCGAACGCGTTATTATAATGCCAACGGGGAGCTAGTGGAGGAGGAGGAATGCTCATGCACCTATTACGAGTGTCACTACCCTCCTTGTTCACTCATCGAGAGGAGGGTACGTATCATCACTAGCGGTCTTAACAAAAATATATTTGATGTTTGAAATATTTGAAGGATCATACTGGTGTCAATACACGTCTTTCTCTATTCAGAGCTTCTGCCATATAGCGTACTGTACATAAACATAGACTATTTTAGACTTTGTGTACATTTTAACCAAAGTTAAAACATAAAATGTTACCGAACGTACCTGAATAATTGGAGCAATTTTGGCCAAACACAATTGTAATAACAAGTTTGAATTTCATTCAGAAATTCAAACGTCGGGGACTATTTACTGGACAATTAATTTATTTTTATTTGTCCATATCAAGCTGTGGTTTAAATGCATAAAAATGCAGCAATAGTTGGAAGATGAAAAGCAAAGTTGTGCACGTACAGCCACGGTGCCAATAGTGTTTTCTGTCACTTAAACACACAATTTAAGGTGCTCTCATGCTTCTCCACAGCTCAGAGAGTTTAACATCTGTGGGCGCTGCCAGGTGGCACGTTACTGCGGCTCCCAGTGCCAGCAGAGGGACTGGCCTGCCCACAAGAAGCAGTGTCGTGAGCGCAAACGGGTGCTGGCCCTGGAGTCCGAGCCTGAACGATGATCCCCTCCCTCCATTCTCATCAGGAAGAGGAGAGAGAATGGGGGGAAGGATTAGACTTGTGGGAGGGGAGGGGACGGGGGACAAAGTGCAAAAATGAAAGAAAAAATAATAATAATCTGCTGACACGAGACTAACGACGGAGGACAATGTTGGTTGGTTGATGGGGTGATTGGGATTGAAGAGCTGGAGAAGAATAAAACAAAGACAACTACCACTTCCCAGAACTGATAAATCTCCATAGCTTGCTTCCCGTGTGGATGGGGATGTTTGGGAAACATTATTATTATAATTATTATTATTATTGTTTTGTTTTTTTCTTTCTTGAGGTTGGAGACCCCCGAGCTCCACCTGCTGCTATGGATTTGTATGTGAGGGGAGGGAGAGAAGTTGTTCCACTGATTTAAAAAGTTGGCACACTTTGGACCACAGTCGACTATGGACAGTTGTCATCCACTTTTTTTCTCCACCCACCAGCTGGGTTTGATGTGTGTGCGATTTGGGATCTAGGGGCTACAGTACCTGTCATTAAGCTGGTACAATGGGACATGGACCTTTTCACTGTACTGCTCCCCCTGTGACCTCTCTGGTACACATGGCTGCCATCGTCCTGGTCTTTCACCTCCTTAGCCACCTCTATGTCTGTCATTCTCTCCTGAGACCAACCAGAACATGCAACAGATCGATTTCACTGATTGAATCACACTACCAGTATTGTGTGTTTGTTTGTGTGGTTGTGTGTGTGGATGCGTGTGTGGATGCGTGTGTGTGTGTGTGTGTGTGTGTGTATGCTGCCGTTACAGACTGAAGGACACTGATGAAGTGGTGAGGGGGGGGGGTTGATTAGTGTATGTCTCTTGCTTTTGAAAGGGGCCATATTATAGAATTTTACAGCTCTTGATTCAATGAAGATATTTTGTTCGGGATCTTGTGGGGGGAGGGGGGGATTGACAGTTCTGTCAGGAAAAAACTATTCTGGAAGTGTTTCCTTGGTAAAAATGATTTATTAAATTCTAATCAGAACATTTCAAAGAAGGCTGAATTTGAATTGGCTAGGTTTATAGTTATTTGACACTCAAAAGTATGTTAAAGGAGTAGTTCACCCAAAAAATGACTTATTTTCTATCAAATGCACACCCCATGAAGCCTTGAATCCATGGATTTATTTGTGTTTTTGTCGCATTCCTAAGCTAATAATTTGATTCCTGTCTCCTACCGGCTAATGTATCCGGTAGGAGACACAAAGTAGATTCTTTGTCTCCTACCGGAAATGCACCCGGGCATCAAATTATTGGCTTAGGAATGCGACAAAAAACAAAATAAATCCATGGATTCAAGGCTTCATGGGGTGTGCAATTGATATAAAATAAATCATTTTTTGGGTGAACTCCTCCTTTAAGTAGAAACCTTCATGTACTTGATTCGCATTCCTCTAAAGAATGGTTACAATTGGCCAACCGTGAAGGTTTTTAAGTGGCATGCCCTCTGCAACACCTCCATTTGATCAAATTGGATCTTTTGACAGCAGGATCCAGTGTTGTAACATTTATTTATGATGTTTTGTTGGAAAAATCCCTATTGATTGAAATATGTTTATAAAACATTGTGAAGCACATTATTTTAACCACATTGTAGCTATTAAAGCAAAATCACAGAAAGCTAATGTTATGGGACTTTTTCGTGGGTATGTGGGAGATCTGGGCCTGTTCATTTTTTTAAGGCATTTTTCTTTTCTAATGGTAAATGTCTTGATTCTGAATGAATGAATGAATCGATCTCTACACCTCTTAACATGACTTGTCCTTCCAGATCCTTTACAGCCCAGCTCAGATCACACTTAACACTGAAGCCGGTTTTATGCTTGGTTGCGGACAGTTGTCACGAAAATAGCCGATATGCGTACAAACTCGCACTATGGCGCTTTGTGAGCTTGTAGATCGGCTATTTTGGTGCACGACCTCCCCCACACAACCAAGTATAACTCGGGCTTGAATACTCCTCTGTGAGGGATGTCCTGGGATAAAACACTTGAAATCCCCACATAATGCCCAGGTTGAATTTACATAGGAGACCGTATATTCAAAAGGCCTAATACCAATTCCTTTTTTTCCCCTTCTTCCTACTGCACAGGTATGATTCAAGTAAATTGGTTTCAGTTTCATCCCTAAGCACCTACCTTTTCACTGTATTATCCACACTCGCGCTCAATGTGTGTCTTCCTGTTGTGTCTTAGGTGACGAGTTCAGACAAACATTTGCATGTGGCACCAGATGTACATGCAATTTGTTGATTGTTTATTTTGTATGTATGGGTATGTGGATGGGTTCTCAACACTGCGCTCAAATGTTGGCTCCCATGTTAGTCTTTGTCATATGATTGGATGGGGAGTGATCGGCGGCAGGAGTGTACAGAATGTGTCAGAAATCCTTTTGTTTTGTAAGAATATAAGCATTAATCACCTAGAAATAAAGAGCTACAGTATGTGAATAGAAGTACAGTTGGGGGTAACTGACCATCTCTTCACTGTAAAATGATAAATAAATAAAATGTGGATATAATATGATTTTTGGGATTTTGATTGGGATGTTGAAATTACGAACCATCCTACAGGATGAAGAGTGCTGTTTTCATGTCGTGTTGTCTACAGTATATATGCATCTACTAGCTCTGGTCCATAGCGTTAGGAGTTCTTAACGCTATGGAAACAATGATCATGTATTTAAGTTGGACTGACAAAACCTAAAAAAAGAATTGTGAGGTGCTGTGAATATTGTAGTCCAGAGGTTCCCAAACGTTTACATGGCAAGGAAATAGCCTTAGCCTCTGGATGTACCCCCCCCTGGTTAAACTGGCACAATCATCTTATGAATTTAAATGGAATGTTTTATATATAGTTCTGCAGGCTAGTAATTAATGAAAAAGAATGTTATGACTGTTAATCTTATATATATTTTAATGAATCCTTGCTGATTAGAAAATCTCACTTTGTGGTGGAAAACTTGTGAGATCATCTGGTTTACCAGAACACTGTGAAAGGGATCTTGATTTGAAGTTTATGACTTCAAATCATTTGACATTTTTTGTCATAATAGATTCACACATTGATCTATGCTCTCATCACATTGCACTTATGGGTTTATTATTGATAATCCATACATAGGCTGTTTGTTCATTTTATGTATCCTGTACCCTAAACCCAAGCTTCGGTTGCAGCATTCGAGGCTTTAAATATCCCCAAGGAGCAAGTAAATGTGGACATTTCCTCACATCCACCAGTGCAGCAGGTTTGCGTAATAGATTTGCTTGCTTGCTTACAGGTAGATTTTCAAGTGTGTATTAATAAACTTAACACAAAAGACTAAGTCTCTGCACTTAGGTTGAGTTGTTTTCTTAGAAATATGCCTGTATGCCACAACAGCTTTCTTTTTCACCTTCTCACTATGTAGTCCAGCCATCCTAGGGAGGGGACTACAAATGCCAGTAAGACAAGTACAGTGAGTGTTTGTTCAGTAACAGGTCTCCCTGGCTCTCCAGCTCTTTAGTAAAAAAAAAGTCATGATACCAATGTTATTCAATCAGGAGAGAACTCATACAGGATAAACAAGTTAAATTGGAAGTGACCACAGCAAGAATGAGCCGACACAATTGGAACTGGAACACTCAAAATTAAGCTGATAATGATCAGGAGACGATGATGATACTGTCTCCTGATTGGATGAAATTGGTAACCCACCTGGAAATGTATTTTCTGTTTACTAAAGAGCTGGACAAACGGGGAGACACCTGTTACTTTTTATTTGAACCAAAACTCACTTACACTACCTTTAAAGACTTGCTATGGTAATTTTATATTATGAGCTGCATCAGCCACCTAGCAGAATACCTGTGGAAAATGACAAAAATGAACTCTCTTTTATGATGTACCAGTGAGTGACACACAACCATATTGTCTATTTTGATCTATTTGATATACTCTGATCAGCAGCTGTCCCTCAAGATAAGTTCACTTCACAATTGAGATCAAAATACCAGCTCTAGCAGCCAATCTGTCCTATTGTTCCGTGAATGGGAAGAGATATAAATAAATTCTGATGTATGAAGTTTCTATTGGATTTTTTAAAAATAAATTGTTCTTTGCCATCGTTGGGTGACTATTGACACATCTGTTTTGAATGTTGAATTTGTGTGTGTGTGTGTGTGTGTGTGTGTGTGTGTGTGTGTGTGTGTGTGTGTGTGTGTGTGTGTGTGTGTGTGTGTGTGTGTGTGTGGTTGTTGCATTCTTTCCATCTGTCTCCCTATCAGGTATCCAGCCTTCCCCCTCAGAATACCACCTAGAAGATAGAGCTCTTATGGTGTGAGCTGTCAACAGGAATGTATCTGCGATCAAGGGGGGCGCTCTCTTCTCATGTTCATCGAGACATCTGTCAGCAGGAATTTTTATGTGTTCATTTATTATTGGCTTCATTACTTTTGTTCATGCTGCTTTTGGTGTGGACATTTGAACATTTTCTGTGTAGTGTCTCTCTTACAAGTCTAAATGTATTTGTTTTAACTGTTCAAATATAATATAAAATATTTTATGGGGTTACATTTGGTTGGAGTTTTAGATTAAATTAAATTAAATTATTTGGTTTTATATCAGTGTTTTACGCTCATTACAAATAGCAACACGACCTTTAGAGCTTCAAAATACCAATATATTTTCAGTTTTTAGCTGTTATGTCAGTTTTAACAAAAGGTCAGTGTATGGGTGGAATATGGACATCCCAGTATGCCGGTGCCAAGCAGTTCTTAGAGTAGATTGTGTTAAAGTGCAGCATCAGTTGAGAAACAGGTTTTAGAACTGTCTTTTTAATTTGTCATCAGACTGCTTTAACTAAAAACGGTAAACTCACACAAACCAAGGACCCGTCAGCCCACAGCCAGTTCAAAAGGATCAAAAGCTCAGAATATTGTTCAATTATTATGCTACATTAACTTTCATAATAATTATTGTCCTCCTTGGTCTAATCTGTTCCAGTTGAACACCTGAATCGAATGGGAGCATAATGCTCCCTTAGCCCTATGTTCCCTCAGCCTTTTGTTCCCTCAAAACTAAACCAAACCCTAAACCCTAACCCTAAACTGAGGGAACATAGGGCTGAGGGAACATAGACATGACACATGACCCCAATAGAATCAAGGCAGCCAGGTTTGTGTGATTACTCCACCAGCTTAAGTACTCATTATGCAGAATGTCTCATTTCAAGTTTTCAAAATGTATACAAATCTTTTGAAAATAGCAGATCTACAAGCTCACAACGCGTCGCGATATGACGCGTTGTGAGCTTGTAGAGCGGCTATTTTCAAATAGCCGAAATATAGAGCTTAAGTGGTTAATGTATTTTGTAATAATAATCTAAATCTGAAGTTTTCAAATGATTGTAGTGTAGTACAAGTACAATATTTTCCTCTGAGATGTAGTGGAGTAGAAGCTAAAATATTGAAAATTGGAAATACTCCAGTAAAGTAAAATTAAATACATCAACATTTTACTTAAGTACAGTACTTAAGTAAATGTACCAAGTTACTTTCCACCACTGGACATGACATCTTTGAGCTTTCATCAGACTTGTTGGTAGACAGTTGCAGTATCACCTCCACTCCACTTGGCGGCGTTATATGTTGAGTAAAAACAAGTCCTGTCTTTACAACAAGGAAGTCAGTGGCAAGCAAGTTAGATAACAACTGGATATATTAACTATAAATAAGAGCATGTCGAGGCAGAATATCGCTCTGTGATTGATATTTCGTGTCAAGTATCTCATCATCTCAGACAACAACATGGTCAACATCGGGCTCACGAAAGTAGACGATGCCCTGGCAGCAAAACATCCTGTGGGTAACATTCATTCTGTGCATGCTTCCAAGGTTGATGGCATCCATTCACCTTTCCCATTATACAGATCAACTCGTGTATTTGATGTTGTGTTATTATCCTCTCAGGGTTTAGGGCAATATGCTGCTTGTCAGTCCGGCGCCTTTATGAAAGGGACAGGGACCTTTGCTTTTGGTGAGTCTTATCTGTTGAGAGACAACAGTATCACCTTGATTGTAAAGTATTATTTGAACTATTCCACAGTTATAAGGCTTTTGGATGTTGCATGATTATATTATCAACTATATATACGTGTGTGTGTGTGTGTGTGTGTGTGTGTGTGTGTGTGTGTGTGTGTGTGTGTGTGTGTGTGTGTGTGTGTGTGTGTGTGTGTGTGTGTGTGTGTGTGTGTGTGTGTGTGTGTGTGTGTGTGGATTGATTGATTGATTGATTGATTGATTGAATACTGTATTAACAGTTTGCAAAAGGTACAGAGGTACAGTTAGTACATTAGTATGTACATAGTAACAGATGTTGTATCCTGTTGTGTGCTCCTTTTTAGGTACTGCTGGTTTATTTGGAATTCAAAAACTTCTACAGATGAAGCTTCCTTATCCCTTTCAATGGAACCTACTTATATCAGTTGGTGAGACCATTTTTGATCAGGCTGGTGAATAGTCTGTGACCACCAGTTCACCCCACATACCAGACCAGACATGTCACTCACAGTGTCTTTATTTGTCACTATTCTTACACTCCCTCTCCTCCGTTGTCAGTGACTTCATCAGTTGCAAGCTATTTAGTGACACGCTGGGAGACGCAAAAGTGTACAGATCTTTGGATTCTTCTAGAAACGGGCAAAGTCCCAGACAGATCACCACCACCGGCACCTCAAAGTGAGTAGGCCTGTCACAGTTATTACATACTCGCCTAATCATAATTATTTGAGATAATCGCAATTATTTTTGCATAATCGTCATAATCGTTCCCATGTCTACAAGCTTCAGATCAGATTTTTCCACTATATATATATATATATATATATATATATATATATATATATATATATATATATATATATATATATATATATATATATATATATATATATATATAAAATAAGTATACAATTATTAAATGTGTCAGTAATTTCTTTGTATGTTTAAGTTAATTGTCATATCGGCCCTGTGCAATTTGTGATTATGAAGCCTAGAAAACAAACAGAAATTAAAATTGTATTCATATGTTGCAATGTTCAATGCCGAAAACATAATTAAACCGTTAATCGCAATTATTTGTGTGACAATTAATCGTCAACTGCTGACCAATTTGTCCATGCCTCATGTTATTTCACCTGATGAAATAACATGCATTTTTCACATTGTTCAGACTTGGCCTTTGTATCATGCACATTTGATGTGCCGCCAATACCTCTTAATCACTTAAGCCCTACACTTAGTATGATGAATAGTGAAAATAGCCAATCTACAAACTCACAATATGTTGCATTGCGGCGCCTTGAAGATCTGCTATTTTTGCCTATAATGCCTATAATGACATGCCCAAACTTGGGATGGCGGGTTGAAAGTGTTAACCTGGCTTATTACGATCTCGCACTTGTAAGTTGCTCTTGATAAGAGCGTCTGCTAAATGCCTAAATAAATAAAAAATCATTGTACATGTTAAGTCAGAAGGAATGAAATATGAACAAATGTATATTTTCTTGCTGCCTCTAATAATGTTCTATTATTATTCTATCTGTCTTTCAGTACCCAAGTCGGATGAACAAACAGGCCCTAAGAAGACTCCTTATGGTGACGTAATGGAGTGACACAAAAAACAGCCCCCCCCCCATCAGACAGTTGTGTTTTTAAACATTTAATGGACTGCAAGAGAGAATCTGGGAGATGGTGCTGTAATGCAACAATGTTACCATCTGAGATAACCTGAGCTACCTCTTAATATAGCTATTGTTTCTCCATTTCATATTATGGTTCTTGTTAGATTACAGGTTTATTGTCAGACCTTAATAAATGATGAAATCATAGATTGAAAAGTATAGATACTGTATAATGGTCATAACTAAGCACACTTCTGTGTTCAGAACCACATACTTTGTTTTGATTTTTTGTTTTTTTTCCCCCATACAAATTGTCAGATTGGGAAGTCACAAATCTGTTGTTTTTTGGTATGGGGAATCAAACATTAAGCTATGATCCTGTATTATTTAAATTGTGATGTGTTTGTTGGCATGGTGGCACAGAGAGGTTTGCCACTAGTGAGTGGTCTGTCTTCATCTGCCAATATTTGTAGAGCTGTTATTTTTACTGTACGTTAATGGGAAAAACAACCCAATTAGTACCTGACTGTACAGTATATCAATACAATTTCCATTGTGGTTCTTCATTATGATGGCTGTTGGCATATATTATATAAAATCACAAGAGTAAATATTGCAACCTAAACTAATACAAATTGGACACTAATAGACTGACAATGTCTCCATTACCATGGATGTTTTGTAGTTGAATCAAGAGAGTAGTTTGCTGCTAGTACCAAATACTGGTAGCAAATGGTTTGCTATGTTCTACTACACACCAACATTTTGCTCTGTACTCTTATTGAAAGTCAAGGATTTAAATTATTCACATCCCTTCTCCTCTGAATGTTTGAATAAATACACCCTGTCTCAATCGGTAACATAATAATCTGTGTATTATTTAGAAATGTTACAATTTACAAGCTTTAATCCTGTTTGGAATTATTTTTATAAAATATTTAAAATTTAAGAGATGTTTATTTAGAAGTGTTGGTGATGGATAACAGGTCGCTCTTTTGTGCCACTACTTTTGTAAGTGTAAGCCTGATTTATACTTCGTCATATGACGGTATAGCGCACCGAAAATAGCCGATCTACAAGCTTACAACGCGTCGCATCCATGATGCATTGTGAGCTTGTCGATCGGGTATTTTTGCGACACAGGCATACGACGGAGCGTAAATCAGGCATTATTATGCAATGGTAAAGGAGTGCCCAGAGGCTTCCTGGAATGAGAGAGACATTTCTGTGTTGAATTGTCACCAGAGGCACAGTTTTTTTATCATGTACTATGAAAACTCACATTTGCTTTAATAATTAGTACTAATGTCTCTATATGAATACTGCCCATTTGTCATGATAAGTCACCATGCAGATACTGTATGGACTTCATATTTAGATAATACTGTAATTTGATGCTTCCTCAGTCCAGTGCCGCTATACAAAACCATAAGCAATACATTTTATAGATCACAAGTTTATATTGTGGATCATTACCCATAGAGTTCAGCAGCCCAGTCAGAACAGGATCACCTTTTAATTGATTAATTAAAGTACAGTGATTATGATAGTGTTATGTTTTGTCTAAAACACATTGTGACTCGAATTTGCATAGCTGAACTAGTTTTTCTTTCACTAATGGGGGCCATTGAAACAATGGACTCTTTCAAGTATGATATTATTGAGGAAACGGAATGACCAAAGTCCAGCCTTATAGACTCACAGTGAAGAAAAGCCACGACTGCAGGAAGCTGCAAACATAATTTAAGGTAAACCTACAGTGAAACATGTAGATGAATGCTTTCAAATGAAGAAAATGTTATAGAGAGTCTCATACAAATGCATTCTGAAACATGAAAGACATTGACTTTAATGTTTTTTTCCCCCTCTATCTTGCTGCAGCCAGAATCCACCCCCACTCGTTTTCTTTTGTCCTCCCACAGCAATTCAGCTCTGAGTAAATGCCTACAAGACTTGAACGTTTTGAAGCCCCCTTGCCTAAAAAAACAGAGGCATGTATAAATGAGCTCTCAAATCCTGTATCACATTCACAGTGATCTTATTAAAGAGACAGCTCAGTGCCATGAGATAGGGAGGGGAGAGAAAGTGTGTGTGTGTGTGTGTGTGTGTGTGTGTGTGTGTGTGTGTGTGTGTGTGTGTGTGTGTAGGCTGTAGTGACTGAGGATGTATTGGTCTAGTTAACATGAATGTTTTCTCACGTGTGGATGTCAGTCAGTGTATTTGCATGTGTACAGTATGGAGGACAGTGTATGTACCTGACCCCAAGCCAGTGATCAGAATGAGCCAAGCTTTCACTGGACAGTGCATTGATTGATCTCATTGATCTCCTTCTCCAGTCAAACTTGTTTGAATAATGATATTAATTTGTAATAATAATGTAACAATGCACTTTACAATAGTCCCAGTGGAATGACCAAAACATCTCCTGGGCTTCTAGTCTTCTAGCTTGCCAAAAGAAATTACCCCCCACTGTTTTCCTGTAAATATACTATTGCTGCTCCTAGTATTGATGATTTCTTGTATAGTATTGCATGTCTTTATATGTTCTTGATAAATTGAATACATAGGACCACAATGGAAACAAGCCCTCAGGGCTTTTTGAGTTATCCTTTTAGTATTATAGCACACACACACACACACACACACACACACACACACACACACACACACACACACACACACACACACACACACACACACACACACACACACACACGCTAACTTTCACAGTCCTACAACAATTAAATAGTTTGTTTGTGTGTGTGTGTGTGTGTGTGTGTGTGTGTGTGTGTGTGTGCGCGCGTGCGTGCGTGTGTGCGTGTGTGTGTGTGCGCGCGCGCGCGCGTGTGTGTGTGTGTGTGTGTGTGTGTGTGTGTGTGTGTGTGTGTGTGTGTGTGTGTGTGTGTGTGTGTGTGTGTGTGTGTGTGTTGGAACTCACAGCATGCAGTCTCACCGTTGTACAAATTCAAACACACTGCCTGAGTGTGTATGTGACAGATTCAAACACACACAAACAGTCTGCTGTGTGTTGTGAATTTGTGTGACTGTGTGTATGAGAGGCTATTAGGCCTCTGTGTTCAGAATGAAAATTATTTAAAAAAAAAAAAGTATCTTCTTTGTTTTGAACACACAACGGGCTAGACTTTTGCAATCTTTACACCTCTCACTAGGCTTGTCATAACACTATTATATCATATGTGTTTAAAACTGAGAATAAGATAAGTGACAGGCCTGCTCTGATAGTTGCAACTTGCATCAGATGGATCACTGGCATATTAGTGGTAAGAGAGCTCAGGTGTGAATTCATACTTTCAATATTTTCTCGAGTGGGTGGAGTGGAATGGAATATGAATCCCGAAGTGAATATAACGTCTCAGATTAGAGAATAACAAAAGGCCAACTCAAACTTCTGCCTTCCACACGCCTCCGCCAATAGGCGCATGGCAGTGGCTCGCCGTGACCAATGGTTGAAGGTGTGAGTGAATGTGCGCTGACGTAACGTTACGTCACCAGACTGTCTTCGGTACATGTGTGAAGCCTGGCTTCTATTTACTAATCAGTGCTTAGATCCGGTTTAGGACACGCCTACTGAATCCGGTAATTCACACAAGCACATAAAGGCCGTGTTCGTGTCCGTTCTAGACCGGATCTGCAACTTGCTAATTGAATTGATCCCAGTCTATCGCTGACGTTTGAGGGGCGGGCCTGCAAGAACAGAATAGATTGAATGCATAGACCTGCGGAGCTTCAGAACTAGGTTGGAAGAGAAGAGAGAGTTTCGGCGAGAAAAAGACAGAATTTCCATTCAACAATTTCCATGTAAAGAGCAAGTATTCGTTTCTCCAAAAATAGTTTATGTGATTCGGCTGCAGGCTGTTGTAATAACTTAACATTGGAGCGAAATTTCTGTTGTAGCCTTATCATAAACTAGGCTATTGATAACTCCATATGGCTTTAATAGCGACAGACCAGGGCTGCAAATTCAATGGCTCGTCGACAATATACAGCAGAATCGGAGCAAGAAAGGAAGATTTCCAAAGCAACACGGGAGGAGATCATTTTAAAACTGTCAAAAAAATGCAACCCAAAGAGACGGACCAGTATTCCACAGACGGATTGCCGAAGGCATTCCTGCACAGTCTGAGGACCCTCTTTGACATCTTGGATGACGGACAGCGAGGCTACGTCCACATCTCGGAGATCGAGAGCCGCTGGCAGGGCGCGGGCACCCAGGACCTGCCCGGCGGGGTGCTGGGGTGCCTGAGGCGGGTCGCCCCACCGCATGGCTGCCTGACTTTCGAGCGGTTCGTCGCGGGGCTGCGCTATTCGATGCTCAACCCGGAGAACCGTCACGTCGTCGTCAAGACCCAAGCCGCCGTCCACCCGCAGCAGCAGCAGACCCAGCAGCATGTGCAGAAACCTGCCCCACTTTCAGCTTGTAACGTCGGTACGCGGATTGAGAACAAAGTTCGGCCGTTGGGGCCGTTAAGTAATGTGACCAACACACAGCAGCAGCAGCAGCAGCAGCAGCACCGCGCCTCCTCGCTCCAGAGCCGGACCCGACATGAAGACCAAGACCGCGGTGGGTTCCCGGCATGTGGACCCAGTGGTGGAAAAAGTACTCACATGGTTGTTTACTTAAGTGAAAGTATCAATAGTGCAATGTAGAAATACTCTGTTACAAGTTAAAGTCTGGTAATCAAAATGTACTTAAAGTACCAAAAGTAAAAGTAGGCTACTCATTATGCAGAATGTACCCTTTCACAAGTTATATGTAAAATGTATAGAAATCTTTTGAAAATAGCCGATTTAGATAGATCTGCTATTTTCAACTAGCTGAAGTATATATAGAGCTAAAGTGGTTAATACTGTATGTTTTGTAATAACAATCGAAATCTACAAAGTAACTAGTAACTAAAGTTTTAAAATACTTGTAGTGGAGTAAAGGTACAATATTTGCCTCTGAGATGTAGTGGAGTAGAAGTAAAAAAAAAAAACTCAAAAGTGTACTTAAGTACAGTACTTGTGTAAATTTACTTAGTTACTTTACACCACTGTGTGGACCAACAGCATCACGGTACAAATTCAACGCTCACGCTGGGTTCGAAAGAAGTGGAAGGAGCTTGGAGCGGATCATCCCCGTCGTTGGACCAGAGGGAGGAGGTGGTTGTTATCGGCCTGACCACCAGGTCCACGTCGCGAAGCTGCCGCCACAGCAGAGTCGTGTTCGGTCCATTGAATCGCTCGCGCTGGAGTCTCCACAGCTCCAAAAGCCAAGTAAGAGCATGATGGTTACATAAACCAAGTCTCTTCCATTCCATCTTTAAAAAAATGAATGTTTGTTTACTTTGTTTTAGGCTTGAGTTCCATAACATCAACAATAAACCACAGTCCAAATATGATCTCTAGAATTAAATGTGTGGTGCAAGCACGTTATATATAGGTAGCCTATACATAACATAGACATAAAGCTGATATATATCACTGCCACTAATCCATATTAACTGTGATGAAACACTGTTGTTGTCTCATCTCTGACCTGTCACCTGACAGACCTGAATCTGACCCTGTCTGTGCATGCTCAGTATGAGACTTCCAGATTGGTGAAAAGTACCTAGGCTACTTCTTGAATTTGTAGGCTGTTGCTTCCTCCCCGTTGTGGATTAAAAGATGGATTAAATTGATTAAATGAGCTGATTGACTATAAAGATTCTGACGGAAAACCTACGATTATGAATCATGAGAGATACTTGAATTCAGAATGGTCATGAAAGGATGTCATGCACATAGGCACCAAACAGGATAGAAAGTGAATTCCCAGAATAAATCATCAACACAAACAGAGCTGCACATACAGGGCCATGCAGACCAAGTACATACTTTAGCCCTATTTTTTACTTTTATACTATTTTTGAACATTTAGATTTTTTTTTGCCTGTAATGAATGACATGCCAGGACATGTCAACCATCATGACATGCCAGATTGAAAGTGGTTCAAGTGGAGATGTCTGTTATTATCCATAGATAAGGTCAGAGATAGGCAGCCTATTATCTGAAATCTCTGGAGAGACTACCCGAGTTCAACTTGAGGATGAGGAGCTATACGAGGAGCTCCAACCTTCCCTGACCCTGCTGTGGCTGAATGTTAGGGGCAATAAGGGGGGACGGGAAGCTTTAAGAATGTCCAATTTGAGCTTGTCATTACTAGACTGACCCTGGTATACTAAAGTTGGAGGAGTTCAGTTGTGCCAACTCTCTTATCACTTACTCTTTCAGTATCTGTCATATTTACTCATACTCATGCTGGATCAAATTTCCCTATCTCCCGTCTTACACCACGTTCTCGCTCTTTCTCCCAGAGTGTGCTTGATCTGTACATAACCAGGCCTGTCTAGAGCTATAAGTGTAACACCGTCCCCACCACCTCCTTCCGGAGCCCTGGGGGTCTTCTTGGCTACTTACTTCACTTGCACTCAGGGCAGCGTTGTCACTTGTTAGATACATTAAAATCCTCAGTATTCATTTAAACCTCGAGTGTACACATGTAACCAAGGGACCACTTGGTTACATTTGTACACTAGAGTTAGAAATGGATAATTGAACATGTTAATTGAATCCGTTAATTGGACTGAAAGCAGTAGCCAAGTGGAACTTTCCTAGAAGCATTGAGATATTGCAAGCTTTTCCTTCTGACATGCTTGTTCTCAGATGCAATATTAGTGGCTTTTGTACACTCTGGTCTAAACTCACAATGAATTATAAATCATTAGTAATGAGAACATTTTTGTATTGGTGCTTAGCTGCTGTAATTATACACTTTACTTCAAGTCTGACCTAGGGTAAGCAAACTTCAATTGCATAGACCGTGGGTCTTATTTACTGACAGTTGTAATACTTCAAAAGGCAGCCTCTGTCTGGATATCATTCTATGAATGACACTATTCCAACAAGACAGAGTTGTTTCATAGCGTCTTCCTCATGTGTACAGGTATATGGGTTATACATTGCAGGGGAAGGAAGACTATTTTGAGAAAGAAAAACCTGTCAAGACCTGCTGCCTGTCTGTGACTTCCTAGGACTACACAACATTAGCTCTGAGGCATAAAGAACAACCCTCGGGGAGGCATGAGCATGAAGAGATGCGCACACGAGCACACACACACACACACACACACACACACACACACACACACACACACACACACACACACACACACACACACACACACACACACACACACACACACACACACACACACACACACACACACACACACACACACACACACACACACACACCAATCATGCTCCCTAACCTGTCCTTTTCCCACAGCAAGTTTGAAAGAAGTAAATAACACATTCCTTAGCAGTCGTTGGTGATTTGTACTGCATGAGATCATCGCTACATGGAGCAATGAATAACACCTGTCCGCACTGTCTGGAATGTTTTCTCATCACTGCTAGTGAGATGGTTAAGAACTATGTGCTGTGATACTACACTTAAAACAAGTGGACAATTATGTCAGCTTGTCACAGGAGTGTTGATACTCACTGTGCTGTCACTGTGCTGTTTTCTGAGCTGTTCCTAAATTATGGAAATGTTCTCTGAAACAAAAACATTGTGTTTGCATTATGAAAATGTGTTTAGTTGTACATTTCTTGTATGGTTATATCAAGAAAATACTACTTACTGGATTATTGAACCACACAACATTGTTAAATGTCACACATTTTGTATTCAAAACATTATATGACAAGAAGACCCCCAGGGCTCAGCAAGGACATATTGACTTGTGGTTCATGTGTTCCTTAGTCTTTTCAATGGAAAGTTATGGGAATAATGCTGGTTTGTTGATTTCAGCATTATTTGAGGAATATGGCTCCCTCCTGTGGTAGACATGGAAACTCACAGCTTCAGCAATTTAAGCAAATGTAATTTCTGTTGCTTGGTTGCTGTAACATGCATTAGTGGTACTCTTCTCTACTAGTATTTTGTCAATTTTGTCACCTTATTTAATAACTTATTGAAAAAAGGCAAAGACTTTCCATTTAACAATAACAGATCTCAAGTACATATATTTGTGTTATTAGAACAGAAAACGTATTTCAGTGGATGCAGGCAACATGAACAGGTCAGGTGCAGGAAACATTAAGGCAGGTTTAAGTGGGTCCTAACGCAGTCAATACATGTCATTGTCTATTTATAGTGTATTTGGCCATATATTGTAAATAAACATAGAACGAGTAAATTTTATACATTGATAGGTTGTGGATATTTGAATTTGGTTCATAAATAAATATGTTTTCTATTTTTCTATTTTTGTATAGACTTTTATCAATCAATCCGTACTAGAAAATGCATTAAAACGCAAAGATAACAAAAAATAACTTAACTAAACTTAATGTGTTGGAATTTCTAAAGCAAGCTTAAAATCTCTGTAAGATGATTGAAATGAATGGAATCCAGTGGCTTTCTCCAACAAACCCACACAGTATGCTTGAGAAATGATCAGCAAGTACCTTAAAAACATGCCTGTCTGGTATGTGGAATGCAGCTTGATGCAGCCTTGAAGTAAGGTCTTGAGTTGAAACCAGTTAGGATTGGGTCAGGAGCGGCAGCTTGAAGTGTTACTTTGAAAGAAACTTACAGGCAGATGAAGACAACTTTGCATAAGACCTAATAGCGAAAATCGCCGATCTACAAGATCTTGCCACGTTGTGAGCTTGTAGATCGGATACGTTTTGACTTTAAAGAAAATGTTCGCTTAATGGCATGGCCAAAATAGAAACTCAAAGTGCTTAAAAGCACACCGTTTTTCGTTTACATTTGGTTCCCTCATAATATCCATCACTGTCAAAACATGATCAAGTAAAACTATGCAAATAAATGATATAATGGCTAAAAACACAAGCACCACATTGCGTTAAAGTAGACATACTTCCTTGTTTAGCATCACTCAGAGAATTCAGTTTTGACATTTCCCATGGTGTGAAGTTACAAGGATGTAGGCTACTCTAGGCTTGGAAGATATCCAAAATTTGATATCTTGTTGCAGTCCCACCAAAATGTACGTGTACTTGTTGTCGACACTATTATCATATAGGTCTCATAGGTATACTATACTATACTAACTAGCTATACTAAACAATACAAACTATACTACACTACAGTACAATACTAAACTATGATAAACAATACAAACTATATTACATTATATTAAACAATATTAAATAATTAATTCAATATAAATTCTGGCCTGGGTCCCAGATACCAGGCCCCTATCATCACTGTTGGGCAGAAACCTTGTATCTCCATATTTCATCCTTTTATGTTTTTTAATGAATTAATACACTACTTTGTCATAAAAATTTCGAGCAAAAATAGCCAATCTACAAGCCAGGTCACAACGTACGTGTGTCCACTTTACCAGAGATGCTGTCCTTGAATGGTCATATTCTATGTACAGACATGTTACACTTATAGACAACATCAATGGTATTGCTGAACCAGCAAGAAAGAGAATAGTGTGTAAATAGACAGTGGAACAGTTGTTGCTTAATGACAGCAACAGGAGCTGTGAAAAGACCCCTGCTGTGAGTTTAAACCTCCTTGGTTCAAATACAGTTAGATAGTACAGAAATGATTTTAGAACAGGTTGGCTTTCTAAAATATCCATCACAGCTTGGAGATTGTCTATTCTCACTATTTTTGAAAAACATATAGCAAGATATTCGCCTATAATCAATCTGTGGGTGTTATAAATATTCAACCCAGGGAAAGAGCTTGTAACTAAATAACAACTGGTATTTGGTCCATTGGAATACAGGTTCTTTTTTTGTTCTGTACATACAAGGTATCCATCCGACAGCGACCATATACTGATGATGACATTAATACTGTGGGCCCCCATGTAATGCCCCGTGAATTATTATCACTCTCTTTTTTCCAGGTGTTCCAGAGCCATGTTTACCAAGATCTCAGAGTGAATCAGCAACAGGGTTTATTACTGGTGGTTCCAGACGCCATTTGCGTAGTCGTGAAGAGCAGAGACGGCACACCATCTCAAATGGAGTGGATTATGGAATGGTTTGTTACATGCACACACTCACACACATAAACACACACAGAGAAGTAAGCCTGTCGTTGCTGTCGGGCAGAAACCATGTATCTCCGTATTCCAAATATTTTCTTTTCTTAATGGCCTACTTCGTTCTAGAAGAGAAAATAGCTGATCTACAAGATCACAACGTGTCACAGACTCACATTGCGACGCTTACGCATGGTTCTAGATCTGCTATTTTAGTTATTTTTGAAAAAGTGTAGGTGGTTAATTCTGTGTGTGATACGAACATGACAAATGTTAACAAGAGCTTGTGACTAAATAATTAGCTACATTGGATCCGTTGGAGCACAGCTTATGTTTTTCTATTTGCTGGAAAGTAGCGGTTTTGGACATACAAGGGTTTCCACCCGACAGCAATGCTATGTACTGTATGTTCCCATGCCTGTGCTATAGCTTCACTTCTTGTTGGGGTATTTGTCAAGTACATTTGCAAATACCTGAAATTCTTCCCATTACCCATCATAACTATTAGGAGCAGTAGATGCCATTATTACTCACTTATGGTTTTGTGAAGTGTTTATGATTAAAACAGTGCTGTAATATGGGCCTTAAATTGGTTAATTAAATTGTTCATTAAAGTTAGTAAAAAAACTTTTTTTAAACCCCACAACATTGATGCAGAAGTAGGTAGACTGCATTTTCTATGTACATTGTATTATATAGAAATGGAGAGGACTCAATGGGCTGGCTTGGACAAGTAGACCAAGGAAAATATGTATCCTAAGCCTATTACCTAAACTCTAGCTTAGATCAAGTGTTTGATTACAAATAATATGCATCAATGAAGATAGTAGAAAATAAAGAAACTAAACAGGCCAACACAATATAGAAAAAGGCTGCTTAGTGGACAACTTCTATTGGCCATCACATTCCCCTCCCAATACTTTTCACCCACCCTCTCCCCTCACTCAGACCCTCCCACTCTCCAGTCCCCTGCTCTTGCCTCCCTTCTCGTCCTCTCTACCTCACTCTCTTTCTCTCCCCCTGCCTCACATTTTCCCTCGGCCTGCTTTATCCCTACCTCTCTTCCGTTCTCTCCCTTTTTCCGTCCCCCCGCTCTCTTTTCCTTTGCACTCTCTTTTCCCCCTTTCTCTGTCTGGAGCGTACTGACGGAGTGGTTCCTCACCTTCTTCCTCCCTACCCCTCTCCTCCCCCTTTCCCTCCCTCCCCCCCCCCCCCTCCGACCCACCCTGGGCAATTTTGGTCTGCTGCTGCACTGATGGTAGTGAGCCGGGTCGGGCCCAGGGGCCTGGTGGAAGCAGGGGATTCGCTTGGCCGGCCCGGCCCAGCTTGGACGGCAGTCTGGGCTGCCTACACTACTATCTTCTTCCCCCTCAGTAGCAGTCTCTACAGCAACAAGGCACTCAATTATTTCCTCTGGGTGAGTAGGTTAGAAAAACAGACAAGGAGGGTACAGAGAGAGACTACACCAGTATCAGTAGTCAACTATTGCCTTGGAGGAGGCTTGTGTGTCCTTGCGTGCGTGCGTGCGTGCGTGTGTGCGTGCGTGCGTGCGTGTTTTGCAACTTACAGATGCCAATATGCTATTTGACAGGGAAGATATAAGCAGCTGTCAACATCGTCTGTGATTGGCCGTGTTCTTGATTGACATCTATATAGTCTATCTACTGTTTATCGTTGCTTTTTTCATTTGCCAGTAGGTTATTAGAGAATAGAGACTGAGATTAGGCAGACACAGACGGTACCTTTGACTGATGAAGACGCACCATAATGAAACTTGAATCGTTAGACTTGAATAAAATACGCTAACTTGATTGCTTTGTATACGTGTGCTCCATTGTTCTATTTTGGACTATACCTCTTAAGATTCTCCCAGATATAAGAACAGAGCCTTTGCTATTTTGCTTGTTTGTTAGTTTGAACTTGTTGGTAACTGCCCATATTATTGGAATACTTCAAGGTGAAGCTCATGCTCTTTGGAGTTGCTTTATAGATTAAAGTTGAAAGGCCATTATATTGCTCTTTGTGGTTTTAGCTAAGCTGTGTTCGGGGTCGCTGGTGTCATGATATTATTTGTGTTGTACGGCTGCTTATAGTATGAGTTTTGTTAGCCAGCTCAGCTGTGACATGTATTACACAGACACAGACACACACACAAAACTTTTCCATAACTTTTCAATCATTTCCTCTCGGTTTCCGTCTCTTGCTCACTGTGTGTATTTTCCCCAGCTCTCCTTTTAAATTGTGGATTTGAATGCCTATCACCAGTGGCCACAACATAAACACAGCCCGACACTGTTGGGTCATTCTTCATTCCAGGCACAAAACACCCCTCAACCCCCTCCCTTGCGTCCTATTATACTCTCTCTCTCTCTCTCTCTCTTTCTCTTTCCCTCCCAATCTCTTCATATTCGATTAGTCAGAACAGAATGCATAACATATGTTTAGTGTGCAATATTACAAGAGAACACATTAAACATAGATTGACTTTGGAATTAATTACAAATTGGTCTTTTGAATTCCATTGGGACTTCTGTCCAATTGGATAGCTTTGTACTGCACTGCACATGAGCCATGGAAGAGGCAGTGGGAAAGGATTGATGGAGGGATGGAAAGATGACACACCAGGTGGCTAAATGCCAGCAGTGGGGCCTGGGCTGTGAGCCGCATGGAAAGCCTGGTCAGCACAACTCAATGCAGCCTTGCTGGGATTCTCCCTCTCTCTCTCTCTCTCTCTCTCTCTCTCTCTCTCTCTCTCTCTCTCTCTCTCTCTCTCTCTCTCTCTCTCTCTCTCTATCTCTCTCTATCTCTCTCTCTCTCACACACACACACACACACACACACACACACACACACACACACACACACACACACACACACACACACACACACACACACACACACACACACACACACACACACACACACACACACACACGGGCGACTGTAGTTGAAGTGGGTCTGCTGTTCACCCCATTCTTAGGTTGCTGTGTGGTTGTCATGACACCGGGCTGATTGCTCCTCTAAACATTGTCTCTGTTCAGAATGGGGTGAGAGTCGGGCACAATTGGTACGGCTCCATTGTATCCACCAGCACAAAAGAAGCCACTGCAGATGCCCATGTGAAAGGATGAGAGTTTTTCTACTCACCACTCGCAGTACTGGCAGAAAAATATATTGTCTATATATAGTCTGTTTTTATTTGATTTTGGCAGCGACATGAAGACTTTTTTGCTGATGATACAAGCTTGTTAAAGTTTCATGGTGTCTTTTTGGTGGTTGTTGTCATCTAATTGAAATCAGAATGTGGCATCAGGTGACTTCGGACCTTGGGATTGTTGTGTTTAATCACTTAAACCCTATTGGCTATCGTACAATGATTAGCAAAAATAACCGATCTACATGCCAACAATGCGTTGCATTGTGATGGATTGTGAGCTGTAGGAAATGTTTTGAAGAATTTTCAAGATTTACATCTCTTATGACAGATACACCAGGTTGAAAGTAGTTAACTGACCATGTTCCTTTTCTCTCCTGCTGTCTCCATCGTTGCCGGTCCTTCTCCATCATCTGTCCCAGTTGAAGCAAATGAAGGAACTGGAGCAGGAGAAAGACTCCTTGCTGGCAGGTCTGGAGGTGGTGGAGCGGGCAAGGGACTGGTACCAGGGTCAGATCCACAATGTCACTGAGAGACAGCGGCAGGTTGGCCAGAGCAACCACTGCACGGTAGGTTCATGTCTTCTAAATCCTTACAGTTTTCTGAAAAACTTATCAGTGGTGCTCAAAACCTTTTCATGTCAAGAACCTCCAAGATTCTGTATTTTGCTGCCGACTCCCCATCTCAAAAAATGTTGTTCCAGGGACCCCCAGAAGCAAAGATTTGAGTTAAAATGTTCGCTTTAAAAATATATATATATTCAAAGATTTGTGCCAATTTTCAAGATTTTACCATCTCATAGCTATGAGCTTGTATATCTGCAATTTTTTGAATAGCCAAAGTATAAAATAATAGTTCAAGTGGTTAAAATATAGCTCAAATCTAAAATGACACAAATGCTTTCTCTCTCTGAGAGATGCTGGGTTAAGCACCTCAAAGTGTGCAAAGATTAACATTCTACTTACGACTGTTGTTATTCATAATTATCTCTTTGTTGTTATTTCTGCTACAGTGTTGAGGAACAAAAACCAAAGAATTTGACTCTTGTGTACTTCTATATGAAATGTAAAAATCTTGAAATACTTCCTGCTCTGCATGAATCTTTTTATTTGTCCAGTCATCCATCTCACTTTTTTCTATTTGCAAAACAATAGACTGTAACTTTCTCTCACGTCCTATTTCGTCTTTATCTTCTAACAGGATTTGTTCACAGAAGCCAGCCAGAGTCGCATGAATGTCCTGCTTCCCAAATTGCAAGAAGTCAACCGCTGCCTTAGTGACCTCATTTCCTGCTCTGGGATGGTAAGTGCTGATGATAATTGGCCCCACATAAAATAGCCTTACCAGTGACATGGCTTAAAATACATATCTAACCTGTTTAAGCTGTAATATATTCTTTTGCATCCAAAGCCACAAAGTGGCAATTCAAACGTTCAAATTCCATACATTTAAATGAACAATTATCTTACTTACATGGGTGTAGTCCAGAATGTTTAGGTTATTCTACAAGCTGAGCTTCCATCTGAAATGACCACTCTGACCAATACAAATTATCTTTTAAAAGCTGACGAGGTACTGCATATTGGATCGACAATATACTTACTCAATAATCTTCATTCAGTACTGGATAATACGGTTATCTCTCTTTGTCTTTGAGCAGCCAGTCCCTCAGAGCACAACTCTATCCACTGGCTCTCAGCCTCCAGCTCCAGCCCCTCCGCAAGCCATCCAAAGACTGAAGGACCAGAACCGTCTTCTCACACAGGTAGGTGACATTCCATACAGCTGATACACAAAGACATGTGTTTTCTCTGTAGGCTTGGAGTTTCCGGCTTGAGGCAGAGCATTATGCTCCTCTTATTATTCTGTCATTGGAAGTGTATGGGTTATTTGGGGTGGGTAGTTGTTCTGCCCACCATAACCACTTATGCCCTATACGCATTGTCGTACAACGAATAGCTAAAATAACCAATCTAAGCTAATCTAAGCTTGCAACTCGTTGCGATGCGTTGTGAGGCAATTTTCTTATTCTCTTTTTGAAAATATTTGAACAAATATTGACATGCCCAAAATAGGGACATCAGTTTGAAAGTGGCTATGGCCATAGTCAATCACCTGGTGGATGTGGCCATGAAAACAATTGGGGTCTGACAGTACACCTCCTTCCAAGCCAGTATGAGCAGTCTGTGATCAGACTAGCTCAGAAAAAGCCTGATCAAACACACCAGCTCTTACCACTATTTGAAAGGCTACATCACCATCATTTCTTTCTTATCTTGATAGAAAGGTACTACTACTAGCAACACCTTTGTTTGCACAACAAGATAACACTTGGTAAAATACATGACTAATTTCTCTCTTTTTCTTCTCTATTTCGTGTCCATGAAGGAGGTGACAGAGAGGAGTGAGCGCATCACCCAGCTAGAACAGGAGAAGTCAGCGTTGATCAAACAGCTGTTTGAGGCTCGTGCCCGTAGTGCACAGGATACGAGTGCCATGGACTCTACTTTCATATGAACACAACTACACACAATACTGTAACACAAGCATGTTTCAGCCATGACATGGCCATTATTCAACTACAAAGCAACCACCATGAATCGAATGTGACACAATACCATCACCAACAGAATGGGACTGTATTTGGGTAAACTTTTTTACAACCATGGCAGATATATGAACTGAGATAAAACCGCAACAAACTGACAATGGTCCAATTGTAAAATCTCTGTAGTCAGGACAAATGTTTTGAAAACTGAAGCGTTCCTCTCTGGTCAGCTCAGTGCGACAGGACTCATGTTTACCCAACTGACCAATTGTGTCATCGATGCACCCTTAACTACAGTACTACATTACGATACCCCTGAATACATTATGTAATCACTCCACATGCTTTCCACACTCCTTAAAAGTACAAAAAAAATGCTAGTTGGACAGAGGACTCCAATTACATAGGGATCCTAGATCCCGTTATTTGTTGCCTTTCCCCTGACCTTTCCCAACCACTATATACCACCCCCACCAATCAGACAATCTGATACACTATCGGGGTGGAACTTGCTGAGATCTGACTCGATGACTCCCCGGACACAATGGCACCTACGAGATCCCATGGATCGCCCTGCTGTTGAGCACTCCTACCATGGATCACCTTGCTGTTGAGCACTTCCACCATGGATCGCCCCCCCGGTTGAGCACTCCCAGAAGACTTCTTATGCTGCTCTGCGGTACAAGCAATAGAACATGAACACCCAAACATACTTAATATCAAAAGCTGTTACACAAAGACATTGGCTGAAATGGTTTCTTTTGCATTTATATGTGTACCACATATATAGGCTATTCATGCTGAATAGGGAAACAAACTTAATTTGCTTGCTGTGACTTATCAATCTTGTTTTGATATTTAAAAAAAGAAATCCAGGTACTTTGACCCTAATCACACCCATTGATTTATATTACATTTTTCTGTTGAATATTTACTTAATTTTCTATTTTTTAGAATGAACACAAATGGTTGATCACAACTTTTGAGGACTGACAAAAAGGATACAGAAGGAATTTCACTTGTATAAATGGTGTGAAGCACTACTGTCAATTGCGTAATTAATATAGCAGTATGTCATAACTTTGTATGAATTCGGAGACATTGTCTCAACGGTGGAAAAAGACGAGAGCACAACCAAGGAGAGGGAGAGTTATTGAGAAGATGAGATGTTTGCACGTAGAATAGAATTGAAGAGGAGAAGCATGGTATTAACTGAATTTGTTGGAGAGCCCTTGCTTGCCTGTGGCCTTAAAGAGCAACTTTGCCAATAGTTTTAGCTTGGCAGACTGTTATATTGTGAGGAATGAAAATCTGACATAATGCGTACTAATATCTAATGTGACTTAAGAGCTCGCTCTTAAAGGCACTGGAAAACACTGCCAGCCTATTTAAAACAACACACCAGGAAGTGCCATGTCAGTTTTTCACATCATCAACAATAGAATTCAAGCTAAAAACTTGCTCTGTAACTAATGGCCTAGTCACCAAAGGACTGGTTTGGGAGGGCTCAGAGTAGAATGTGGTCGGGTGGGCTAGCGGTACTAAATGACTCCTTGGTTATTAGATTTCTTTCAATGTGGTGGCATAACCATAAAAATAAATATTTTTAACGACATTGGCTATCTAGTGCCAGATCCCCTGTGTGTCTATACAGTGGAGTTTTTATTCTTTCTCAAAGTCATGGTTAAATACATTTAGAATGACTCATGTTTTTCAGTTTGAATATTTGATACATGGAAGAAATTTCTGTTAGTGTAACTTGGGGATTAAGTGTTAGCACAGATGGTGGTACACTCAGAAAGGTCCCCTTAAACCAGCAGCAGGAACTAGATATCAAATGTTTCTATGATCACACTGTAACAACATTTGAAACATTTCTCCATGTGTTTACAAGAGGAGAGTTCAGTTAGAGGGTGGCATTAGAAAATATGTAACTGTACTTTTAGGAGGTCTGCACATAAAGTAGCTATATCCTGTTGTTTATGTCTTGTTTACTTATGTTATGTGATTCTCTTGCTGCTCATAATACATTATTGGTGAATGGAACCATTTCCTTTCTAGTGTCTGTCCCGATTATGAGTCGGCTTCGAATGACTTGTAAAATAATAAACATTATCAAATGGTGCTAAATTGGTTGTTGTATCAAACCCATGTTGTAACGCACTTATTGTTTTTGTGTTGTGAAAGTGCTTTAAGTGATATTCTTTGGTAAAAAACAAACAAAAAATTATAAAATAAAATAAATAGAAAATAAAAAGTTAAACCTTTATATTCTGATAGTAATTATTGCTATAGTGTATTTGTTCAGTAACAGCGGTCTCTCCATTTCATCCGCTCTTTAATAAACAGAAAGTATGTTTTCAAGCTGAGACACCAATTTCTCCAATCAGGAGAGAGAACCCCATAAATATCATTTATCAGCTTAAATTTGATAGTGTTCCAGTTCCAATTTTGTCTGCTAATTTGTTTTCTTTCATCACTTTCAATTTCACTCATTTATTCTGTATCCTGTATCAGTTCTCTTGCATGATTGGATGAAATAAGTAACCCGACCAGAAAATGTATTAATTATATTTACTAAAGAGCTGGAGAGACGGGAAGACCCCCGTTATTGAACAAACACTCTACACAGCAATGATTGCTAGGATATAGAGCTATTTAATGCTTAATTAAAAAAAACAATTGAAAGTAGTAAACTATGTAAAGGTCATTTTGAAAATGAAATCCATACATAAACTAATCCAAAAAGTGTTTGGTTCAGTAAACAGTTTCTAAAGATGTAATGCACACAATACCACAATGTTCCCAATCATACAAAGTGGTACTGATGGCATAATCAATTATTACAGCTAATATGTACTGCTAATCTGCTTTAGCTAATCTTAGTTTTAAGATTTTCTGTGGAATAAATTACTCAAATAGATTTTAACAGACACAATCCACTATAATACCATCAATTATTGTACAAAGAGAGATTGTATAACTGTCTCACACATCTAGTTTTCGATTGGCCCAACAATCACTGCTTGAACAACTCCAATTAACCACTTAATCAATTTATACAAAAATGTGTAATTCTGTAACATTTCACATATAATGACATGTCACATGCCCAAAATAAGGACGCCAAAGTTAATGTGGTTAAATGTCATACAGTGAGCATGGAAGCAGCACAAACCAAGTTTACTGGTTGTCTGGAAATGGTTCAGCGTTCTGTGTTAATGTAAATTGGCAGTGAAAAAAACGAATCATAACAGATAACTGAATTTCCAAAACAGTTCTTCATGCCTGATTCAACTATGATGTTATAGCCAGTGGAGACTAGATATGAAATACCCCTTGATAGGCTGGATAGTATGATGTAATTTATCTAGCAGATTTACTCTACACCCTCAGAAGGGATTACATCAGGAATATTTTAACAAGAAATGCAATCATGCTTGGCATGCGGTGCTCATAGAAACCCTGCCCGGACAATTAGTGCAATGAAATGGCCTAGTCTAGAGACGCCTCTTGGCAATTATGGACTTAAAAATGTCTTATTACAGAATAGCAATATTCTTAATAAAAAATCAGAACATTTAGATATATCTTTGTTCTGTGTATACTTTTCTAATTCTTTCTGCAAGAGGAGTTTTCATGATTTTAATCATATTGATTAACATGAGTTGAATAATGACTTACATTCAGCTCGTCTTCTCTTCACAGCCAGCTCAATTCCCCCAGATTAGCAATGTATATTATCTTTAATTTAAATGTAATTGGAATCTATTTGTTATGTAAGTGCTTCAAGTTTCAAATTAAACAGGGTATGACCTATGATCTAAGTGTGCCATAATTACCAAATAACTTGGTAACTTCACTTCCTGTACTAAAATTAAGATTTTTCAGTCATTAAAGAGAAATGTATACATTTATAATGGACAGCAGACAGCTAATGAAAAGGACACACCTTATTTGTTTACACAAATGTAAACAGACCACCGACATGGGTTGAGTTTCATAAGATGGCATGCCAGGTAGATTCAAACACACTGAACAACCTACTATAAAGCCATAAATCCATCAGGTTTAACCTGATGACGCCTTTCCTGTGAAAAATATTGTTTGTTTGAGTGGGGGCCAATAAAGTACTGGACAGCAATATGTTTGGACATACCTTTCTTTACATAGGAAAAGTAGAACAATGTAGCTGGATATAGAGACAAAAGTCACAGTCTACGCTCTGTCTGTATCAACCGACAGGCATCACAACTTGTCAGAGTCATGTAACAGATTACACATTATTACAATGAATTTCAAAAGTGGTTCTTCTGGACTGTTGCATCAGTTGTTTACCACCAAATTTCCGTCAGGCACCAATGGCCTGTTGCATCATTGTCAATCGGCGTGAACAGACAATGGCTTGCTACTGTACGCGTTCTTTAAACAAACTAATCAAAATCCTCGTACCAAATTTGTTTTCAGATTTCAGTGTACATATCTCATGAATGGCCTAATTGTAAATTGCAGTACTTTTACAATTAATATAGTATATAATGTAGATAATGTATTAAAGCTGTGGAAAACGACGGTATTAGCCTACCGGTGGGGGCCAAACAAGACACCATGACATCCAGAGGGAGAACTTCCAGGTTCCACACCCTTCTCTCAACACTGATTGGATGTAGGAGGATCTCTAATGCCTTGGGTCACGAGTGAAGGGGTGTTTTCCACATCTCATTTTGAGTTGAGGGCTTAGTTTTTGCTTATACAGTGACAGATGTAACCAATCAAGGATGAAGTAGGGAGTGGGGACACCAACCACTGAATTATTGTGCTACATTATTCTACTGAACAGGTAAGTGTCACTTTATTTGCATAGCCGAATGCCATCTGGCATTTCTATTTAAACAGACATACTGTAAATATATATAAATATAGACATTATATTATCTGCTTTTTGGATTTTTACACTTAATAGCCATATACAGTACATGTAGTGCACACATGAATTTTATTGCTATGTGCTAAACAGAGTGGTAATGTTTTACCACCAGTAAGTCAATGAGATACTGTAAACTGGAGCAAACTGTGGGTCTCTCGTTAGGCTATACATGCACATCACCTTTCAATACGGAGATAGTGCGTGATTGCATGAGAAATATATATTTCAAACATACCTGCAATATTTTCAGAATGTTTCCAGAGATATTGCACCAAATATAGATTCAGTTGTGTGATTCAGTCAGCTGTACCTCCCAGGACTAGAACTGTAACACGAATAGTTTACAATATCAGCCTGAGAGTGAATACAAAGGGGTTTCTTCATTATGGAATTAAATACAGATAAAACAAGGTTTGTTTGTTTTTTACATCCAGATCATATTTTAGCTGTAAATCATAGGTTGCGAGATTTACTTGAAAGTTTACTTAAATAATTAACAAGGGAAGAAGCTTTGTTATTGCTATTGGTTGTCTTCTATTTACTGAATTTGAATTAAGTATTTTCATGCAGAAAATATAAATGTTCCCATCAGAGTCAAATGAAGAGAGCAGAGGCACCTTTCAGTGATGTGCAACAGTTGGGGGAATATTTATGTTCCATTTAGGATATAGACAAATAATTGACAGCTTTACGGGAAGTACACATGGATGTGTATGACAGGAACAGTCTGATAAGAAAGGTAAACAGTCCTTCACTCCAATTAGCTCTCTCATGCTGAATACATTGTAAATTCTGATCTTACCATTTTATTCTTTGCCCAGGTGGATCACTATTGGTTATCGGGTGGTGTCCTCCTGCGAGACCACACCAATCCAGGCTTCATGGAGGTATTTTACATCAACTCCTCTTTGCTGCTTATCTCCCAAAGACCCATCAACTACAGTGATGCAGAGAAGACAGTGTACGAGGGTTGCGCACACATGCCAGCCGTCTTAATCTGGTACCTGAGCTTGCAGCTCATTAACATGTTACTAGGTATTCCAGCTAACATAATGGTGCTATGGCTCATTCACAAGAACAAGGGGGACTCGTCCACCTCGGACATTTTTATACTCCACCTGGCGGTGCTGGACATCTTCTTCTGCCTCACCATTCCTCTGGAGATCGCCAACCTTGTCTACCTGACAACTGGCAGCACCTGGTACGTACTGCGCTTCATCTACGGCGTCAAAGACTCCTCGCCGTTCTTTCTGTCCTGCATCTGCCTGGACCGCTACATGGCTGTGCTCCACCCTATCGTCTTCACTGAACTAAAGGACCGCCACCACAGAGCTGTCCTGGTCACGGTGGTATGGCTCGTCACGCTGGCCTATGCTGTCTGCAAGTGCGTGGGCACTATTGTCAAATTTGAGATGGCCTTCACTGTCCTGATCCTTGCAGCGTTTGCCTTCATGGTGTTCTGTAACATTGCAATCCTCTGGGCACTCAGGCAGTCGGGGCCCGGGCGGGATGAGATGCACCCTGTCAAAAAAAGAGCCTTCAAGATGGTCCTGATCATTTTGGCCATCATAGTCTTTAACTATTTTCCACCTGTAGCACTATTCCCTTTCAAGCAATATTTTTCTCCTGATGTGTTCCACTGCTATATTCACTATGTTGCATTTGGCTTGATGGACTTCAGCAGCAGCATCCAGCCTGTGCTTTATCTGTCCGGTAAGAAGACATGGAGCTCTGGCCTGTGTTGCCAGAGTAACCCAGGTTAAGTTAACTGAATGGGCGTGGAGGTAAATCTTTATTTGCTACTGTACGAACAATGATTGTATGTATATGTTGTTTTCACAATGTTTGTTAAAAGGACAGATGTTGAGTTATTCTGAATACATGTACAGTGTGGCATTAGCTCTTCTGCACAAATTATGTTGACTGCAAGACAATAAATGTCATTGTGGACTGTGTTGTAATGTTATTGTTGTTTTTTGAGTTTTTTTTTATCTAGAACCATTGCCTTAATTGATTGGATGATATGGTAAATATAAGCAGCAAATAAAACTACGGGAACATTTGGATTATCTTTTTTAATTTAGACATGAAGCACACAAAAGAAAAACTCCACATTGAATTCCCAGTAACAAATAGCCATTTCAAAATACCTTGTTATGTAGGCATATCAATCAGCTGCAACAGTTACAACACTTACAGTAGCCCTATCATCATAAACATATGTTACGTCTTACTTGCACCCCGACTTGTACATACTTAGTGGTAATAGACATGATTCCTGGTGGTACACCGTTCAACCTATAACAAATGTTCTAAGATCACAACATTCATCTTTAAAATCAGTATGGCTTGTAAAACAGTTATTGAGTAGGAATATTGTTGAACGCAGTTCTATTTGTATTAAAACATCTCTGTGTCTCATACTCTAGCATTAGGCCTATACAAATACATTCTTGTCAGTTTAATATGAGCAGAAGACTGACCATATACTTAAAGCTATATACAGCACAATATTAATGATTTGCTTGTAGAATCAACATGATGTTGCACAATGTTCTACCTGTCGCCACCTAGTAGTGTTAATGAATATAAAAGCACCTTCATTTAATTAAAAATCCATTCAAGCATTTTCTTTTCCCATAATACCATTTCCAAAATATGTTATGTTAGAGACTTTGGTAACATATGCAACTCTGTTTTAACAACAATGGCATCGCTCATAATTTCATAAACCATTATGTTGAGAATAAACAACAATCAAGTTAAGGGAATGGGGCTTGCCTGCAGACTACAAGGAGAATAACAATTTTAATCATCAGAGATAATTAATTTAATCATTAATAATACTGTATTGCTAAATATTGTAGGCCTACTAAATCACAGCAAAGATTAGACGACAGTATATTGCACTGTAACACAAATCATATACAGCACGATCTGTTCTAAGCCTTTAGCTTAATCACCTTCAAGGATTTGGCTCTCACATTTATTAACCACATGAACTCTAGTGTCCTTATTCTGGGCATATCATAATAGGCGAACATTCAGTGAAAATAACCGATCTAGAAGCTCACAACGTGATGCAACGCAGCGTGTTGTGAGCTTGTAGATCGGCTATTTTCACTATTTTGTCGTACAACGAAGTATATAGGGCTTAGGCGGTTAAACAGCTGAAGACGGGTCAGCATCGGTCAACTGGGCAGCATCAGAGTTTACCTCAGCTGTGCTGGTGCTTCCCTCCATTTGAGCCTTCATCTCCCTGGCTGCATGCATCTTTAGGTGCTTTTTAAGGGAGGACTGATCAGTGTAGGTCTTGCCACACTGGCTGCAGAGGAAGACCTTTTCTTTGGTGTGGACCAGTTCATGTCGTTTCAGGTGGCCAGACCTGCTGAAACTCTTGCTACAGTAAGAGCAGATATACTCCTTCTCCCCAGTGTGAGTCCTCAGGTGCAGTTTGAGGCTGCTAGCGACCGTGAACTTCTTTCCGCATTCAGTACAACTATATGGCCTCTCTCCAGTGTGCATTCGCATGTGTATTGTGAGGTGGCCAGCCTGGCTGAAGGTCTTCTTACACAGCTCACAGCTATAGGGCCTTTCCCCCGTGTGAATCCTGTAATGTGTTTTCAGATCACCCAGACCATTGAATCTTTTCCCACACTGAGCACAGCAGTATGGCTTCTCTCCCGTGTGGATCCGTTCATGAATGCGCAGATTGCCCGCATTGCTGAACGTTTTGCCACACTGGTTGCAACTGTAAGGCCTCTCGCCGGTGTGGGTTCGTAGGTGGACTTTGAGCTGGTTGTGCTCGTTAAAGCGCTTCCCACAGTAAGGGCACGAATAAGGTCGTTCTCCAGTGTGAACACGTTTGTGTATCCTGAGCTGACTGGGGTGGGCATAGTTCTTACTGCAGATGTTGCAGCAGTAGGGCCTCTCGCCGGTGTGGGTGCGTTTGTGTGATTTCAGGAGGTCAGCCCGCCCAAAACGCTTGCCACAATAACCGCAGCTGTGCGCTTTCTCACCACTGTGGGTCTTAATGTGGATGTTGAGGGAGGTTGCTCGACTAAAGGTTTTGGGACACACGGGGCAACGCAAAAAGTTGTCGCGGTTCTCTAAAAAATCTGTTGTTTCAGGGACACAGTCCTTTTGCACCTGCTTCATGTCTGGTGTGAATCCCTTTCCACTTATATCAGCAGCATCCACTTCTGGCTCAGGGTAATAGCTCAGTAAATGCTCAGTAGGGGGTAACCCTGCCTCTTCATCATGACTATACTGTAAATTCTCTTCAGGTTCCTCCTCAGACTTCACAAAGGGTGCATCCTCATCCTCACACACCTCCAAGAATCTGTCAGAAACAATGGTGACTTTGACCTCGCTGTCACCGCCTGTCGAGTCTTGATCAGGGCCTAGAGATGGCTCCAGAGGCACATACACATCTTGACTCTCATAACTGATAGTAGGGGGGCTCTCTGACTTTATTGGCCTAGGAACTGGAACGAGAAGAGATGAAGGCTTGGAGAGATCAATAGCACAGCCGCCGTCACCCAGGGCAGGTTCCGTTTTTATCGATACTAAAGACGAGTCGGGCACACCTGCATCTGATGTAGTCACGCAGCAGGGTTCTTCAACCATTTGGGTGGCTGGTAGTGAAAAAGAGGCAGATGGCGTTCTGTTCTCCCTCAGCCTGTCTTTATTCTTTCTCCTGGAGCTCTTCTTGTCACTGCTGCATATGGACATTTTGAACGCACTATGAGCGGACGAGAAGGTAGAAACATCCCATTCCAGAGGTTCGTACTTTAGTTCCGTGTCCTGGTCACTCATGTCTGTGGGGAAAAAAATGAAGGTCCCAAAGATTATAAACAAAATAGTATAGTTGACACTACAACAACCCAACGAAATACTGTGAACGATTACCTCATAGAAAGAATGTAAATATACATATATAATTATTATGCACACATACTGCACACATACTGCACAGTGCGCACGCACATGGATAACATTTAGAAGTAGAAACCATGCACACACCACCTTCAAGCACCTCAAATGTACAATAACCAATGTACATTCTGTGTTATTCTTTCTTACAATTGCTGCTATTCCTTATTTCTTTGTTATTGTTTATTGTTGCTGCTATTAATATTATATCTTTGTTATAGTTTATTATTGATGCTATAATGTTGAGGAACCAAGACCAAAGAATGTTGCACATGTTTGTAAGATGTAACAATAAAAATCTTGAGTCTTGATAGACACAGACACACAAACACTTTTAGGTACACAGTAAAATAAAATAAAAACAGTCAGTATTCAGCACATTTTCCAGATCGCAGCTTCTTTATCAACAGTCTACAGATTTTAAATAATAGTCACATCAAAATAGCCACTATGGCTGTCTCTGAACAAAAGGTCAGTGACAGCGTGACGCTAGGCCAGCCTGTTAGCATTTCACACAACTAAACAGAAGCTTTTATAAATAAATACTATTTCATTTCATTCACCACCAGACCACACGGGTTGCCATGTCCGCCAATTATAAGCGACTTTGGGATTCTTATTCTGTAAAGTTGCTTGTCAATATTGGTGGTTGCTGTTTTTTTTGGGGGGCTCGTTTCTAAAGCGTAGTTACTTATTTGGGCTTGTTTCCCAAATGTTGTATAATCAGTGGTCTTAAACATTTTCATGTCAAGGACCCCTAAATTAATGTATTTGTCCACAGACCCCCCACCCCCATCTGAAAGTATTTTGTGCCAGGGACCCCCAGACAAGATTCGTGCTGCTCAAAACGTTTTAGTTTTTTCGCCTAGACTTTCTTTGGAAAAAAGCAGATCTACAAGCACACAACGCGTCGCATCGCTATTTTCAAATAGCCGATGTTGTATGTAGGTTTAAAGTGCTCATGTCATGTGGCCTGCCCTAAATTGCTTATTTTGGGCTTGTTTTCATAGACCTGATTGCTTGTTTCCCTCTCAAAACCTGGCAACACTGACCTCTGGCTGAAGAAGACTGGTCCGTGCTGCTGCTCTGCTGTGCATCATAGACCATCCGTCTAAGGTCTTCGTTCTCAGCCTCCATTCTGTGCACTTTTCCTTGATACTCGCACAGGGTCCTGTCCACTGAGTCCAGGATGTCACTCACAGTGGCTCTAAAGATCTCGTTCAACGACGACTCCAGGAACCCTCTCAGATCGTTGGAGACGGCCATGATCCTGACGCTTAAAACATCAATCCGCAACTATGCCGATGATTTTAAAATTCGCAGCATTAATACAAAAAAAAAAGACCATCTATCTTCTCGGAGTGGGTGTGTGCGCGTCGCTGCTGCCGTGTGCGGAACAAACAAAAGCACACAGACGGGGTCGCATGAAAGTGACGCGACAGGACCAAGTGTTGCCAGATTCTACGAGAAATTAGCCCTGAAACATGACTGTCGTATCATGAACTTCAACCAGGTGTTTGCACTTTCTCCCTTTTCGGCCCATACATCTACATAAACGTTCACATTTCTAATATAAAGTTCTTACCCTACGGCCACGAATATTAGACTTATGTACGGGCCCTCAGACGTACCTGTATATCCCGTATTGTTCAATGAAAAGCATTTAAATCCGATTGGTGGTCATTTTCTCATAGAGTTATAATGTATCAGAGTGCAATACACCTTCCAACCCATAGGGTCGCGTAGTTGAAAGCAATGGCGAAAAAACGGAGAAATGGCCACCGATTGGATTAAAATGCTTTGTATAGAACAATACGGAAGATACGTGTACTTTTGAGGGCCCGGACATAATTGTAACATCTGTGGCCATGGGGTAAACACTTTATATTTGAAATCTGCACGTTGGAGAAAGTGCAAACATCAGGTTGAAGTTCATCCATGACGGTCGTGACAGACGACCGTCGTGTGATCCATGGCTACGAGAGAAATAAGCAACCAGGTCTATGAAAACAAGCCCAGAAGAAGCGACTAGGCTATGTTTTTTTTTTCTTGGAGAAAAAAAAATAGGTAAATTTGGAAAATGTTTTAAACATTTTAACAACACAAATCTTGTTTAGTCACCAAATATTTTCATATGGGTGGTCTGTGGACAAATACATATTAATTTAGGGGTCCTTATGAAAATGTTTAAGAACCACTGGTTTAAACAACATTAAAGCCCAAATAAGCAACTACACTTTAGAAACTATTAAGCAAAAATAAAAACGCAACCTGCAACTGCCAATAATTTACAAGCGACTTCACAGAAAAACAAGCCCAAACTCGCTTATAATAAGCGGACATGGCAACACTGGACAGGACAGACGGCCCTGACGTTTGTTTTGTTGTTGCTTCTATGATCTGCACCACACCGACGTCTTTACTGCCCTCTGCCGTTCGGGAGCAGTTACTGATCAATACAAACAAAAAGTAAACGTCAAAACCCCTAAAACCGAAGTGCTCGGTGGGAAAGCTAAACAAAGTGACTGTTCTGCAGCTGCTCACGGAAACCTGAGGTAAATCATTGTTTACACTCGTAATCATACATGGCTAATGATTTTAAATAAGCTTTCAGGCCCAGGGTAGGCTTATTATGGCAGTTCCAATGTGATGGAATGTGTCAGAGTTTGACCTACTAGCACAGTGGTTCTCTTTTTCATGTCAAGGACCCCCACAATCATTTGCATTTGGCTGCGGACCCCATCTCCATTTTGTGCCAGAGACCCCCAGAGGCAAAGATTTTGGTTCAAAATGTTTGCTTTAAAACATATTTTGTGCCGCACTATGAGCTTGTGTAGATCTACTATTATTGAGTAGCCAACGTATAAAGTATGATATTAACTTTTTTTTGTTGGAGACCCCCTGGAACCCCCCCAAGGACCCCTGGGGGTCCCCAGACCCCACTTTAGAGAACCAATGTACAGTACTACTAGCACACTAGTGAAGCTAGCTGGTGATGTCATTGTCCTGTCATCTCTGTCAGACTTGGTCCAAGGCTTGTTGGCTTGCATAGTATGTCTTTCACCTACCACATCATTCAGCTGCAGGAATGAAGAAAAGCCACTCCCCTGGCCTGACCTCTCTCTCTCTCTCTCTCTCTCTCTCTCTCTCTCTCTCTCTCTCTCTCTCTCTCTCTCTCTCTCTCTCTCTCTCTCTGTGTGTGTGTGTGTACTGTATGTGTGCCTTCAAGGCGTGTGGTGGGCGGAGGCCCCAGCCAGGCCTCTCAGGTGTCTCTGAGCTGCTGACTGCCAATCACAATGTCCCATGTCTTCCTTTTTGTTTGCCTCTTTCTGCTTGCCTATCTACCTCTCTACCCCTCCTCCCGTCTTCTTCTTCTTCCTCAAGCGTGTCTGTGTTGGAAACAGCGAGAGGAGGCGGAAGTCTGATCCCGATCTATCCAGAGAGGAGAGGTAGGACAGTGGAGGAGGAGGAGGAGGAGGAGGGGAACGCATCAGGTCCAGGGCTTATGACTTGCATGTGTTTATTTATGGGACACCTCAGGCAAAAGACTCTAATGACAAAGAGGAGCAAATAGATATTTAGCAGCTCCGAGACAAGCAGCTCTGAGGGATGTGTGTGTGTGTGTGTGTGTGTGTGTGTGTGTGTGTGTGTGTGTGTGTGTGTGTGTGTGTGTGTGTGTGTGTGTGTGTGTGTGTGTGTGTGTGTGTGTGTGTGTGTGTGTGTGTGTGTGTGTGTGTGTGTGTGTAGATAGACATGTATTGATCCCGCTACAAAAATTCAGTTGTCATAGCAGCACTGTCAGCAGTATGCATGAAACACAGGACATATACAGGTAAGAGTAGAGATACAGCTAACATTTTTGATTGTGTATGTGTCCACGGCGCGCGCATGCAAGTGCACATGTCTTATGTGTGTGGGGGAAGGTGTGTCTCTGTGTGTGCTGTCTCTGACGATCAGCTCTTTGACAGAGCTACAACACTAGCCTAGTGCTGAGACTTTCCCCTCCCACAAGACTTGACTTACTTACAGTCTCACACACTGTCTGATCATATGATGTGTCTTTCAGGAGCCTAGAGAGGGTAAGTCAGACTTCAGTCCTCAAAGCCTGACTCTTACTTTACTTCTAAAACCATGTTGTTCTTTGAAGTTTGATCATGCTGATCTTTGTTTTCCCATTATGTTTATCGTTCACCAACTTAATCTTTTGACATTAGGTCTCTTTATTCGTTGTTCTATTCGTTCGTCTATGATACAGCCTGAGACTGTATTATTATATACATCTCCTCAGGCCTGTGATGTGATGTGTGCAGAATGATTTATGATTCTGCCATGCAACCATACCATACTTGTTTCATTCTCATATTTATATTCTGACAGAAACACTCCTTTTAACTACATTAACCCTGGTGTCCATATTTTGGGCATGTTATTATACTGTAGGTGAAAATCTTAACAACATTTCCAAAGTGGCAAAGAATTTATTTATTCATTCATTCATTCATTCATAAATATATTTTTAAATGGGGTCAAAATGATTAACTGTAGAGGAATATCTGAACCCTTTTTTAAACTTTAAAAAGCTTTTACCATCTACAAGTTGCAGAAGATAACATCAGGCACCATAGAAGATTATCTCTAAACTGCTGCTATACCAAACACAAAATATTTTACAGATATAAACACTAAATATCTTAAATATCTTCTCACAGAAGAAGTCCAGGTGTGTCTTGGGATTTTGTGTCAACCACACATTATTATAGCAATATATACAACTATACAAAAGGTTATGAATATTTGTATTTATTTATTTACTATATCTAGGGCTGTCACGATTACAAAGTTAAGTTGATGATTAATTGTCGCACAAATAATTGCGATTAACGATTTAATTGTGTTTTTGGCATTGAACAGTGTAACATTATGAATAAACACTTAATTTCTGTTTGCCTTTTAGGCTTTGTAATCACGAATTGCAAGGGACAGCCATGACAAATAACTGAAATATACAAAGAAATTATTGACATATTTAATAATGTTATATTATCCCCCAAAACTTTAATTGCAGAAATAGCTGATCTACAAGCTTACAACGCGGCACGAAGTGACGTGTTGTAAGCTTGTAGATCTGCTATTTCTGCTTCTTTTTGATATTTGAAAATGTATGAAAATTTTTCAACATGCAAACGATTATGACAATTATGCAAAGATAATTGCGATTATCTCAAATAATTACGATGAGACGATTATGTAATAATTGTGACAGGCCTTACTATATCAAGTACTTTGTGTGCACTCATTTCCCAGTACAGAGGCAAATTCTATCTCACTCACTCACACAGTCATCCCATGGCTTCTGCTATGTGAAGCAGGGTTTGGAAGCTACAGCTCGTCCATTCCTTGATGTTGTCATCCGGGACTTCAGGCCTTGAGATTTTGACTTGCCCATTGGTGTGCTTTGAGCACATAAAGTTTGAAAACCACTGCCCTAGATTGAACCATGACTCTATTGGTGTCTGTGACATCAAGAGTTAGTTGCACCTTGACAGGAAGTAAGAAGCAGGCACCCACACAGGAAATGTGGTCAAAGCTGTGCTCGGATGTTGGTTGTGTGACATCAACAGAATAATTAAGATAGACAAAGAGGCGGAGAGAGAGTGAAAAAAAAAACCTGCATGGGTTTAGCACACATCGTGTGCTAAACATTATTTTGTGTGGAGTTTTTGAGAGTCCAGACAGGAAATCAAACATTGACTACACGGTTGGCTGATGTCATGTTGTTGCTCTGTGTGTCTAGATGAGATCTGTGGGTTGAGATAACTCAATTCAGAGAATGTCATTATTTAAATATTTCCAGGTTTTATCCATCACCACAACTTCAGCAGTGTGGTATTAAGATAAGCATTGGACACCGACCGTTAAACCACTTACCAAAAGCAACCCCTCAACCCCACCCTTTGACTCTTGCTCTGTCATTCTCAATGTTTGCTGTACACCTACTTTTAGTCTGTGTGTGTGTGTGTCTCTCTCTCTCTCTCTCTCTCTGTCACTCACTCACTCACTCTCTCTCTCCCCATATCTCTCTCTCATTCTTTTTCACTCGCTTGGTTGATTTCTGTGTCCAGGAAGTGCAGATGTGCTTTTGTAACGTTTTGGTAAAGGCCGTTGCATTACATCCGTCCCGCCACACTAAAATTTCACAAGTGAATGAAGATAGGTACAGTATTCCTTGCGTGGAATTTTATTAGACTGTAAAAGTGGTGAGTGAGCCTAGGATATATCATTTCTGTATTGTTTAAAAACTGTTTCTTACTAAATGTTTTACTTAATGCTTTTTTGTACTTGTTTCTGGTCTTCTTTCATAAATGTACCCAATTAAGGATTATAATGCTAGTCTGATGGTCTTTAACACTAAAACATGCTCTAATGCTATTTGCTCTAACAGCTAAATTCTGTGTGAGTATTATGAATATTTTTTTATCTCATGACTTCTCTCATGCAGATTAATTACATCATGGTTCTTTTATTTACATAGAACCAGTTTGGCAAAACCACATAACCTAAAACAAACACGTGTCTAGTTTTGGACATGGAGGGAAGTGTGGTTTTAGGCTGGGATGTAGTTAAATGTTTATTTTGGATTTAGATTTGTGTTCCTTTCTTCTTCACAGATATTCTTTCATTCATTTGGGCTGCATTGGAGTTCATGCCACGTCTTAGGAGTCCCATGTGATGGCGTTTGGGTGACATCGTTAAAAGATGGCCACTCCTCATACAACAGAAAACAATTCTTAACTGTCAGACACTCACAGCTACACACCTAGCCAAAAACCTGACATCCTGACACGAGGGCAGACTGAAGTAGAAGCTAATGGAGGAAGACGGCACATTCTCCTCTATTCCATACGATTCAGACAATGAGCATTTTCAAAAGGAATCATGGCCACCGGTGGACCATCCACAGCTCAGCAACCAAAAGCTAGCCATTGTCTGGGAAGAAGAGGTCCAGATGAACGAGGTGGACAGCAAGGAACAACCCCATGCTCTTCCACCTGCTGGAGGCCTGGATGATCCTGAGGAGGCAGAAAGCCAGTGGGGTCCAATAATTTTACCTGTATACCCCATGACACATCCTTCTGTAGCTCTGTCTTTTGCCACGGTGCAATGGGACATGCCTGTCCCCTCTTCTCAGACGCCTTACCCCACAGTCGACAACAGCTTGGCTGAGCTGGACTCTGTAAAGCCACAGGACACTGACTTTACCTCAGAGGAGGACACACAGAATGATGATGGGCGTGCGGCACTACAGCCTCTAAACTCGACTGTAGAGGAGAAAGGAATTGTTTCACAGGTATGTGGAGACAGAGAAAGAAATGTAATTATTTGATTCTTTTGTCATCTTTGGCCAATATACGAGTGTGTGCGCGTGTGCGTTCTGCTAAAGCAGTCTGTCTGAGAGTAAATCTGCATTTAGACATGCTGTCTATATACAGTAGCTACTGTATGTCTAAATTATTGCAGAGTTAGCGTCGGCAGGTGCATGTGTTGGTCAGACGAGACTCAAATCACAGCTGTCTAATGATGAACGGTACCTAATGTTAATCACAAGTTCCCTAACACACAACATCCTGTATGTTGCAATCTGTAGCCATGTGATATGTTGACTACAGAGGAAGAAACAAAACAGACAACACAGGAAGAGGAAGATCCAGTGTGGGAGCTACCAGACTGTATCGATACTGATGGTGGGTGTAACCTTTATAAATTGAAATGTATACTTAGAAATTCAGTGCACTGTTCATTTTTGACGGTCTTAAAGTGATGCAAACTTCTGCTTTACGAAATCCTACTTTACGTTTCACAAATTTGAATATGTTTTAATGTGACTACACGACTCACAAGTGATTTCCCCTATTTCCAGATGGGCTTGCAGAAATCTCACTGGCAGATACAGAGGAAGAGGATGGACAGTCGTTAACAGAAGAAGCTGTTGAACCTGCAGAGACATTACCGATCACAGAGGCGGGGATTGTAGACTCTGAGCCTGAGGAGGAGAGGCAGAATGTGGTCGACTCAAGACTGGATGAGGAACAGGAAAGGCCTGACATTCTGCTGACTGGGCAGACTGACTTGGAGCAAGAGCCTCGCTCTGCTACAGTAAAGAGTCTCAAGACTGAAGAGCAGCGTCTGGGAAGAGTGGAAGATGAAAATTACAACGGGGAAGACGAGGAGACTGTGACAAAGATTCCCTGCAATGAAGAGAATGAAGAACCTGTGTCAGTTGTTCTAAAAGGTCCACGTGAAAGGTGAGTAATATGACTTAAGTAAATATTTTCATAAGGACAATGTGGATATCCATGTTATTCATTGATTGATTTGACGTTTTTATTGACATTAATGCATATACTGTACATTAAAGGGATAGTTAGACCCCAAAATGACATTTTTTCTATCGATTACTCACCCCATGGAGACTTGAATTCATGGATGTTTTTTTGTTTTTGTCGCATTCCTAAGCCAATAATTTGATGACCGGCAGCGGTTCCGTATGGAGACACAAAGGAGACTCTTTGTGTCTCCATACAGAACTGCGGCCGTATGGAGACTATCCCTTTAACATATACTGTATTTGTACGTAGCTATCAAAATGATAAAACACAAAACAGCTTGAGAGGTTATTTCCATTGTGGTCCAAATGTGTGTCTAAACTGAGTGCCACGCACCCCGTCTGTGTCTGTTTATTTTAAACTTAACCTAAGCTGTATGAATAACACCAGCAGTATTACCAGTAAGAGCAATGATGGTGACAAGCCTTTATTTAAAAAGGACAGGTGGGTGGAAGAGGCAAACAACTGCCCTGCACTTACTTCATGTTGTGCCTTTGGCTGTTATTCATTTGTGGTGTTATATAATTACATGATTAAATAATAGACATATTTCTCACCCCTTATTAGGGAGCAGCTTGGAGAGTGCAGCAACCATGTTGGACTAATCATAAAGCCTGATCAACCGATTCATGCAGAAGAGTTTCAGAAGTTGACAGAAGTGTGGCGGTTGCGTGAAAATACAGATCTCAACAATGAGACTGTTGTAGAGCCTCTAGGATGTGAAGAAGTTAATCAGATTTCAAATTCTGAACAGATAGCAGAGGTCCTTCAACAGCCAGAACTCTGGCTCCTCACAGAAATCTGTCAGGAGGAACCAGAGCAGAATAACCAGACAGAAAATGCATATAGTGTAGAACCGCCATCAGAGCAGACAAGACTTTGTGAAGAAACAACAGAACATTCTGTGGAGCCACAAGACTCTGAACCCATGCACCTAGAAAACACTGAACCATCAGAGCAATTCCAGCCATCAAATTGGGCTGAGTTACTAAACCAAACACAATATTCCAACGAATACTCAAACGAATCAACAGAGCCAGAACTTCTTGACCAATCTCAGCACATTGAGCAGAGAGAACAGTCACAACAGTCAGAAGAACAGTCAGAACAACTATCAAAGGAAGAACAGTCAGAAGAACTAGAAAGGGACAATCAGCCAGAACAGCCACAACAACCAGGAAAGGAAGAGCTGTCAGAACAACCAGAGAAGGAAGGGCAGATAGAAGAGTCACAACAACCAGAAAAGGAAGAGTCGACAGAACAGCCACAACAACCAGGAAAGGAAGCGCTGCCAGAACAGTCACAACAACCAGAAAAGGAAGGGCAGACAGAACAGTCACAACAACCAGAAAAGGAAGGGCAGACAGAACAGTCACAACAATCAGAAAAGGAAGGGCAGACAGAACAGTCACAACAACCAGAAAAGGAAGGGCAGACAGAACAGTCACAACAACCAGAAAAGGAAGGGCAGACAGAACAGTCACAACAACCAGAAAAGGAAGCGCTGCAGGAACTGTCAGAACAACCAGAAACTGAAGAGCAGACAGAACAGTCAGAACAACCAGAAAAGGAAGAGCAGACAGAACAGTCAGAACAACCAGAAAAGGAAGAGCAGCCAGAAGAGTCAGAACAGCCAGAAAAGGAAGGGCTGCAGGAACTGTCAGAACAACCAGAAACTGAAGAGAAGACAGAACTGTCAGAACAATCAGAAAAGGAAGAGCGGCCAGAAGAGTCAGAACAACCAGAAAAGGAAGGGCAGCCAGAAGAGTCAGAACAGCCAGAAAAGGAAAGCCAACCAGAACAGTCTTCTAAACAGTCAGAGGTAATCGCTCTGATGCCACACACTGCAGTGATAGAAAATCCAGTGCAGACGGAAGGGTCTCAGCAGAGTGACCAGTCATTGCAAACGAGTAGCCCATCTCCAACGCCTTCAACACCTCCAGGAATGCAAGCTGAGACCGACCGGACTGGTGAGACGAACCAAGCACAAAATAAATCTCCTGACACTGAAGTCACAGAGCATGTAGCAAGGACTGAGTTCACACAGGAAGAGAGGCAGACTGAAAACTCACCTCAGAATATACAGCCAGATTGTAGAAAGGGTGCACCAATGCAGACCGTGGTGTCAAATGGAGGTCCGCCTGAGCTCGCTGGAACCTTGGAGAATGAAACAGTGGTGGACAGGGAGAAGGCCTCTTGCTTGGCTGAAAGGCTCTACAGGCTGGACGGGATTCAACGTAAAGACGTGGTCCGACACTTGGACAAAGAGTAAGGACATAACTTGTTGGTCTTTCCTCTTAGTGCACCCTTTTACTATAGTTCAGCAAACATTTGTTTTACATGGAATTGCCTGTGAAATGTATGATAGCGAATCACAGAATGGTCTGTTTTTTATGTAGTAATGACTTCAGTCGAGCAGTGGGAGAGGAATACCTCAAATTCTTTGATTTTACTGGACAGACTCTAGACAACGCCCTGAGGTGAGTATTATGGTTAAGCTATCTAACACGAGCATATTCTCTTGTCTCCTGTGAGGAGATTATGGAGTAATAATATTTATTATTCATGTTCTGTTTTGTTTCAGGTCTATCCTGAAGGTGGTGCTTCTGATTGGGGAAACCCAGGAGAGAGAGCGAGTGCTGCAGCATTTTGCCTGCCGCTTCCATCAATGCAACCCTCACTCCTTCTCCGATGCAGGTGAGCTCTGGTCCTGACTAGGGGTGGAACCGTTAATTAATCTTAGAAAATTCTTGATTTTAATGAAACAATCTATTTTCAAAAATGAAAATAGCAGATCTACAATCTACAAGGTCACAATGTGTTACATCATCCCAGCGGTCTGTGTGCTTGTAGATCTGCTATTTTTGTGCTACACCGACATACGACAAAGTTTAAAATAGGGCTTAAGTGGTTAATCAGTATAATCTAGTCGATTAAGAAAATCTCAATAGAATTTATCAATAGAAATTCATTGATGAATTTATGGGATGGAAAAGCCTCTTGATTATTATTATTACTATTAATTTATTTTAGCCAATAATTTTTACCCCCTTTTTCTCACCAATTTAGTCCTTATGCCAATTAATTCCTCCCCACACACATTTCTGTGTTGTCACTGCTGTTGTATCCTACTGACTCACCTGCCAGTGAGGAGCCCCCACCGGGAAGACGTAGAGCCTTCGTGCTACTCCTCCCGCCCAACACTCCCTGCTGACAGGTGCCGCCCCAGCCCCGTAGGGGTACATGCAATGACCAATATCACCCTCCCCGCCCGGCTTCCCTTTCCCCGGACACGAGCCAATTGTGTTCGGCATAGACGCCCGACAAAGCCTGATGCACCACGTGGATTTGAACCCACAACCTGTGCGGTGGTGGGCAGGGACTTTGCCACTGCGTCACCCGAGTGCTTAGCCTCTTGATTATTTGATTAATTGCAAAAAATAATTGATAGTTGCAGGCAGCTATAGTCCTGATATGCATTCTTGTTCAGAGATAGTAAATTGAGCAGTCAGAGATAATAAAACCGTCATGTGTGGTTTTCCCTCTCAGAGACAGTGCTGATGCTCACGTGCGCCCTGATGCTTCTCAACAGTGACTTGCACGGACAGGTGAGTCCTGAATTATTTATATAAAAAACATGAGATAATAAATGTATCACATCATCTTATGCACCTTTTTTATTTTTGTTTGTAGAATGTGGGGAAGGCCATGTCCTCTTCAGACTTTGTGTCCAACCTGGATGGGATGGATGAAGGCCAGAACTTCAGCAAGGAACTACTCAAAGTAAATCCCTCATACTGTTTGAGAAATCACTGTAATGTTTTTAATATGCTGGTTTGAGGAAAGTGCAAGGGACTTAAACCACTTTAAACCTGGTGTCCCTATTTTGCACGTGTTATTATAGGCAAACAGTAGCGAAAAAATTGTGTTGTGATACTACTTTCGAATATCCGATGTAAAAAAATAGGGCTTAAGTGGTTAAATCCTTAGAATTATTAACCACTTAAAGCCTATATACTTCGTTCACTGGGGTACCCCTGGGGTCTGTACTTGATCCCCTCCTTTTCCCCCCTTTTACACTAAATCTCTTTGCCGCAAATTGTTGATCTACAAGTAGATCTGCTATTTTCACAGAATGTTTGCCTAGGTTTGCCAAATGTTCACCTATTATGACATGCCCAGAAAAGTGATTAAGAATGTGGTTAAAGTCATTCAGTCTTTTATCTATGCTCTTCTTTCAGAACTTCTACAGCGCCATTAAGAACGAGCCTTTGGAATGGGCTGTGTAAGTGGAACCAATAAATACTATATCACATGCTTAAATCTACCACAGGGAAAGCTCTTGATTTGTCGCCGCAATTGTCCTTTGCTCTTCCTTATGAAACCTTCCTCATTTAATTTAACTTCTCTGTCATGCATGCCATCCTCTTTGTCCTCCCATGCCGTTGGAAGTGATGAGGAGGAACTGAAGAGCTCTATGTTGTTGGAGGACGATGCAAAAGAGGATGCACCGGTGCGCTGCAAGAGCAACCCCTTCCAGGATGTACCTCACAACAGCAAAGCCACGGTGTTCAAACAAGGCTTCCTCCAGCGGAAGACACACGCTGACATCGACGGCAAACGCAGTGAGTGGTGTTGTAAATACAGTACACTCTGACACTAGTTTTCTTCACCACATTACATTATCAAACAAACAAGAGTGACACTCTCAGATTCATTTGTTAGCTACCTAGTCACTTGTAGATCTGCTATTTGGGGAATTTTATAATTATTTTTAAATAATATAATAATAATAATGTAGAGAACATAAAAAAGTCCCTTTGAATAAAAAAAGAAATGTTTGCCTATAATTACATAACCAAAATAGGGGCAGGGTAATAATACTTGAAGCCAAAATCCATACTTCAAAAAGTATACAGTATAATCTCATTTGATACAGATAGCATGCCAACACACATAAACAGCAATAATAACATCATTAACATCATTAACATCAATAACACACATAAACAGCAATAATACTAGAACACATGATAACTTTTCCTTCTCAATCATTATGGAATATTAACCTGTTAATCACTGGAGGCAAACACGCAGCAGTGGTATTTGGAAATCATTGTTACAAGACAGGTGGAGCAAGTTGATTGAGATGTTAATTCTATAGTCATGCAGACTAAATGCCTTTCAGTCTGAATGAAAATGAGTCACACCCTTGAATGTGTGGGCGTGTCTGCAATGGGTACTCCGTTGGGTGCAATACTTATTCATTGCCTTGCCCACCTCTAAAGTGAATTTGGAGTTCAATATTTTGGATGACATCTTTTAGTCAGAATGAAACACTAACCATTAAAAATAATGAAAAATGAATACATTTATTAGAGACTTCATGGGCGGGTCCATTTGGTTCCATTTGTACACTCTCAGAGTTAAATTAACATTGAGGATTTTACTGTATTTAACCATCATTTAACCTGTCTGCCAGCTCCCTGGGGCAAGAGGAGCTGGAAAACCTTCTATGGGGTGCTGAGGGGAATGGTCCTCTACTTGCACAAGGTATTTAACACATCTCCATTCTGGACCCTTGAAGGAGTTCACCCAAAATATTACTTATTTTCTATCAATTACACACTCCATGAAGCCTTGAATTCATAGAGATTTTTTTTGTTTTTGTCACATTCCTGAGCCAATAATTTGATGACCGGGTGTATGTCCGGTAGGAGACACAAAGAGTCTCCTTTGAGTCTCCTACCGGATACATTAGCATCATTCCGCCGGTCATCAAATTATTGGCTAAAGAATGCGACAAAAACAAAAAGAAATCCATGACTTCAATGCTTCATGGGGTTTGTATTTGATAGAAAATAAGTATTTTTGGGGGTGAACTACTCCTTTAAGGGATAACTCTCAAGAGTTAAAGGAACATTTAACCTTTTTTCAGCATCATCTTCATTTATGGGTCCTCACTAATGCACACTATTATAGGACAGTACCATTTCTGTCTACATGCTCTGTCTCTCAGAGGTGATTCTGAGAGGTAGTTCAAAACATTGCCTGTCGATGACTTCATCAGTGGTAATTTCAAACAAGATTTCAAACGTTTTAATATTTGTATTGACGCAATAACAGTGGCTTCTATTTCAGCGTGCGAACTTTCCAGTAACACAAAAAATTAATTTTCCCTCAGGGAGCAACGCTGCAGCTGGATCCACGGGATCGCACCGCTCTCCTCATGTGACTAGACACGTTTCTACGCGTCACATAGAAAAAAAAGTTCAACACATGTCGACTGTTGCTGCAGGAGGGCGGGTCCCTTTGAAAATGAATTGCTAGGTGCCTCAGTCGGCTTCCTGTGTGAAAACACCTAAAGGCTGTACTTTCCATTAGCCTGGAGACACATTTCCAAACTACCCAGTTCAGCCCACCCCTGAGACTCAGAGCGAGTAGACAGAAATAGTACCATCTTATAATGAGCATTAGGTGAAGAAGACTACTTATATGAAGATATGGTTGAAAATTGTTTGAAAATTGGAAGTGTTCCTTTAAGTTAAACTTTAAGTTCCTTTAAGTTTCACTGTGTACCCCACATATAAATATACAGTTCTCTTTTGAGGGACAATTTATTTCAGTCATCCGTGTGTGTGTGTGCGTGTTAATCAGGATGAGTATAAGAAGGAGTACCACAGCACAGAGGAGGTGGTGAGCGTGCACCATGGCCTAGCTGAGAAAGCGATCAACTACACCAAGAAACCACATGTCTTCCGTTTGCAGACTGCTGACTGGAGGGTCTTCCTCTTTCAAGCTTCGTAAGTGTCTGCTGGAGCGCGTCTGCATACCGTGTAGGACGGTGTGCGTGTGACATTTACACCTGCAATATTTACACCCGAGTCAATTACACAATTCATTATTAAACAGGATGGGATCTATTTAAAAAAAAGCATGGCTTCCCTGTGGATCTCGACATGATGTTGATTACGTCATATTAACTCATTCAGTGCCACTGGCCAAAATTCAATTTAAAGAAAGTGCTTAGGAGCCGAGATACAGCCTTTTTCAGTAAGAAGTTAAACGAGAAGTGAATGGAGCAGAACATTTTCAAATCATCATATCTTGGGTTCTGAACATTTTTTTCCAAAAAAAATAAAAGAATAAAATAAAAATGAATGTTTTTTTTTGTTTTTTTTTTTTGTTGTTGGACGTTTTAGATGTCCAGTGGCACAGGGCTTATTACAACGGACGTTTTAGACGTCCAGTGGCACTGAATGAGTGACCTCAAACTTGCCCAAATATGGAGGGATGATGGGTCACAAAATGTGTCACCGAAAAAATGTTCACCGATTTACTTCCTTGGCCTACTGGCCAAGGAAGTCCATACATAATCTGCTGCTAATCGGTTTAGCCACGCTATAAAAATGACTCTAAACAGCCAGCGTTGTAGCCCAGGGTCCATTTCTTCATGTCTAATCCCTCCCTCCACAGGTCCAGAGCAGAGATGAGCTCTTGGATCAACCGTATGAACCTGGTGTCGGCTCTCCACTCCTCGCCTCCCTTCCCTGCCGCTGTGGGCTCCCAGAGGAGGTTCTGTAGACCCATCCTACCTGCCTCACAGTCTGCACACACATTGGTACTTTCTCCTCTTCTTTTTTTAAAACCTTTTTGCATTTCTTCATGTCGTACTGAATCGTTATATTTCTGTTATATGTTATCATCTTGTGTTACAATGCTTTCCATCCATTTGAAAGTGTCACTGATTTGTGCAACTTTCTTGCAATGTTCTGTGCTACATGACTTAATTTTCATAGGTCTTACTATTATGTATTAGTGTATGAAAATAATATAGTTTCTATTCAAAAAATAACAATCAATGGGTGTGCTGTAATTTATTGGGAATTAACCATGAAAAAAATCTAAACAATATAGACAAAATGTAATTTAATTCATTTTTAACAGTTGATTCATGCACGACAATACACTTCTTTACTGTAAAACATGAATTATTCATCATGACTATTAAGGCGTACATAATCATGTGTTGTCTGATATCTTCACTCAGGAGCGTCAGCTGCAGTCTCATGCAGGAATGCTGGAGTCCTTCCAAAATGACCTGACGTTCCTGCACCAGAACCTCCCAGAAGGCAGACGGGCCAAAGCCAAAGAACTGGAGGAACACCGCGTCAGAGAGGAGTACCTGCAGCATGAGGTACCGTTAGGCCTGTCACAATTATTTCATAATCGCCTAATCGCAATTATTTCAGATAATCGTAAATATTCCTCATAAATCATTTCCAAAATGTTCATATATTATATTATATAACATTTTCAAAAATAGTGGAAACAGCCGATCTATACGCTCAAAATGCTTTTTGTTTACGAAGCCTAAAAGCGAAACAGAAATGTAATTTTTATTCATAATGTTCCAATGTTCAGCGACAGAAACATTTAAATCGTTAATCGCAATTATTTGAGCGACGATTAATTGTCAAGTAAAATTGCATAGTCGTGACAGCCCTGAGTACTGTACTAGGAGGAGTGTTGTGAGACTGTGTGTACATGTAAATACTGGTGGGTGTGCGTTGTCAAGGAAATGTGCAATGCATGTGTATGTAATGTTGTGTAAACAGAGTTGTCCTGCCAGTGTGTATGTACATACTGTAAATCAGTATGTTGTCTGAAAAGCTACTGACATATGATGTCAATAACCAAAATGACACTGTCAAGAGTTTGATCACTTTGATGTGTGGCTTGATATCTCTCCTAGCAGAGTTGTCCAATTAAGAACTGACAACCCAACTCTTATCTCCTAATACTTGTATTTGCATCTGCACTTCATGCTCATTGACTATTTAGATGCTAGTTATGTTATTTAGATGGATGCCCCGTTTGTTGTCTACGTGCTATCCTGTGCAGCATTTCTTGTTTTCATGCACACAGTGTTCTTAGCACTGTTATTACTTTGACACTGACCTTGACGTTTGACAAAGATCCATGGCACTTTGCACTAAAATCACTCTGGATAAGAGCATCTGCTAAATGGCTTAATTGTTGTTCATTGTTTTGTGTTGGGTTAGTATTGTGTGTGCTTGTTCTTAATCCGAGACCAAAATCTCATTGATGATGGATTTAAAGCCTAGTATTCCAAATTCTACTTCTCTGACTGTGTGTCTGATCCAAATGCCAAAGGCAAGTTATTTACATTTTTTTTGTCCTACCTGAGATTTGAAGCCGGGAGATCAAACATCTATGTCTTTTCCGAGACCGAATCCCTGCTTGCCCAGGGGAAATATTGTGCTTGTAATCTTCAGGCAGTACTTCTGGTCAACCAGTAGGTGTCCTACCCAACACCAAGGACTAAATATCGCAACGGAAGAGTAGGGAGTCCATAGATATATAATTCAGTACACATACAGTAAATACCACATTGGCTGCTACTGCTGCTCAACCAATTTGCAAGCGGTTAGGTTTATTACAAATGTTAATGTAGTTATTTTATGATATAGGACATTTGGTTACATAAAACATTTGTGTTTTCATATGATAATACCCTATCTTATGTAGATAATAACAATAATGATTATAAAACAAAAGTTTTTATCTCAGAGATATATACGACTCAGGCGTATTTCTTGCGGTGGAGTTATGGCAAGCTGTCCTGCTTAACTCATTCACTGCCTCTGAAGTAATTGACGTAATTAACCAATACTGCCACTGACGTAAAAAACGTAATTTTAATTTTAATTTTATTTTTTTCAAATTTTACCCAAAGACCAAGGAGATATGATTTTTCGAAGATCTAGACTCCTATCCACTTCCTTGTTAACTTAAAACATAAAAATTCTGTATCTCGGCTCCTGAGTACTTTTTTTTCAATTAAAAATCTCTGGCAGTGGGCAAACGCAAAAAAAAAAGATTCTGGCAGTGAATGAGTTTTATGGGGGTGGCATTGACGTACTGCCCCAGGGGCCAATGCAGCCTACGTATTTACGTTTATGGGCGACTACCTCCAACCATTGCAGATGTGCTAGTTATACTGTATTAGCCACTTTAATACTGGTGTCCCAATTTTGGGCATGTTATTAGGCGGGGGCGGGGGGAATCGAAAATCTTCCAAGATGAAAAAATCTCCTTCATACTGTACTTGTGAGCTTGATGCTTTATGCTTGTGAGCTTGGAGACTGGCTACTTTTTTTTTAATATAATTTTAAATGTTTTGCGGTTAAGTTTTTAAGTGGTTAACATGCTCTACCAGACAGATTGTTTAAAAATAATGTAACCCTTCTCTTGTTCACACTATAGATATGTCGGTATGAGGTCTACATTCGCGTGTTGGAGGCCTGGAAGGGTTTGAATATGGCAGCTGATGCCATAGTTGGCACCAAAGAATTCGCTCTGTTTGACAAAGGCTTGTCTAAAGACTTCGTGGGTGATGAGGATGAGGAGGTAGGACTGAAGAAGTCCTACTCTAGCCCTTCTCTGGACCTGGAGTTGGCTCCACCACCTCTGGTCAAAGTCAAACGCAACATCTCTGAGCGACGGACTTACCGCAAGACCATTATTCCTCGGCGTAATAAAATCCTCTAGGAGGTGTTTTACAGCAGTGACATTATGACTGTCATAAGATGACAAGTCTGTTGCCCTTGGGAATGATGTTACTGTATGTACTGTTGACCCGTGTGAATATTAGGGCAGGGTACCGGTATGCTGTACTTTCTTTCTTTGAAAATTGATTCAATCAATATGATGCCAAGTAGCAGCACAACAATACCACTCAAACAAATCCTGCAGTCAATCCCTACCTTACCATATAAGATGTGTATTCTTTTCATATCCACACCAACACCTGACGTGATTGACCCTCTATACCGGCATTTCTGGACTAAAGTTCTCTGCAACAAATGTAGCTGATGTGTTTAGTTATTGGACAAAATATCAGTTAACATTGAAGTGCTTGCTGTCTTTAAGACATTTACAATACTTTGCGTACAATCAGAATTTCTATTCTGTTATGTTTGTTTGGTTAGCTCTACTGCTTAATGTTTAAATTGCTTTTGAAATGAATAATTTATTAAGTTAAATATTTTCACAGTTTCAGCGTTATTAATAGTGGGTTGGCTTGCTATGAACCAATGTGCTTCCAGTTGCATAGTTGATATTCAAGTAACGTACTAATATGCTATTGTTATCACTTCAAAGTGATACCCAAATGATACCCAACCCTAGAAAATATTTTTTTATATTGATGTTGAACATCAAGAGTCATTGAGAGGTGGAGCAATCATCAAACCCACATATAGAATCTGACTCAGGAAGTCTGGTGTTATTTTTGTTTTTTAAGAGTCACCTTTCATGCATTTTTGCAGTTTGCACTTTCACAAAAACAAAAAAGGAACCTCAAAGAATTTAGCTCTCAAGTTGTTTCTAAAGTATGTAGTGGCTTGTTTTTCTGTGTTTTGTGTTTGACTTAAGCCACATGCAGTCTTTCTTTGTTTTGATAACTTGTTACTGTTGTCATTGTAACCAACAGCACTGCATTGTTTCTCCCAGTAGCACTGTTGTCGCTGCCTCAATTTTGGTTTGCCACAAAAAATATGCTTTGACAGATGTCAACCACAAGAGGGCGCGGTAGTACAAAATATGTCTGAACAGCCTAATTCTAATCTGGTACCTTTGAAATATTGTCAATTGCCTTGTTGTTCATTGAAGAATTGTATATAAAATATTATTGATTCAGCTTCCTAGTGAGTATCATTTAATATTTACAGTGTTATATTTTACACATGAAGAATTACATTTTTTATGCTACATGCATTTAGAATAAATGTAGGTTAATTCAATAGCTAATATTTAGAGTCAAGTATGTAAGAGTTCAACATTTTGTTAACCATTGACGAAAAAAACACCAGCCATGTAAAAAGTACCATTGTCCATTTTTGTCCTCTCTCCAAATAATGCTGGATATTTCCTTTTGTAACAAACGTTTTTCAGTTGGTCTTTGTCTGTCTGTTTTATGTCTGTCTATCTGTATGAACTGCCACTTCCACTATGAAACCTAATTATTTGAATGCTTCATTAGTCATGCCCTGGTAGATGTAAAATGCTAAGCCTCAGCAGTCAGATGGTCCAAACCAGGACCACACTCTGTGTGTGATCTCTCCCGGTGGCGCACAACGGAATCTGGGCCCCCATTTTGTTCTCTTTCAGCCTGACATGTTGAGCAGTGGTCAGCCTGGGGTGGTTGACAATAAGAACAGGATGTCTGGAATAACACCCCCACCACACACATGCACTCTCATTCCTCCTCCGTGTCCCTGTCCAGCAGTACAGGCAAGAATGTGATGTAACAATGGGAAGCACAATGCGGGCAGCACCCCAGGTCACACCATTCTGTCTGAGTAGCAGAGTGTCTTCATGGGATCAGGTGCTGAACAAGAGGCCATACAGTTCATATGAATTATCTTAACCACTTCAGTTCTATTCAAACATTTTGAAAAAATTGCCAGTCTATTATAAGCTAAAAACGTGTGGCATCGTGATGCGTTGTAGATCTGATATTTTTTGGGGGATGCCAGGTTTAAAGTGATTTAAACTGCAATCTGTGCCTTCCATGTCCTATTTGAACCCAAGTTGACCCCATATGTGTGCCAGGATTTCTATAGTTGTGTTATAACAGAGAGAATTTGTCAAGGTGAGATATTTCCCTTTGAAATTAATGCAATCTTGTCAGCCTGTAGTGGACAAAAAAAGTCTAAAAGGCACAATAGAAGAGCAGGGAGCCCACCTCCAACCACCACAAATGTGTTAGACATATTGTATTAACATACTAAAATAATATTTTATTGACTTTAAAAAGTTATAGTTTGCCACTTTAAAGTGGTTCACACTAAGAGATTTCATTGGAATAGGAGGGTAAAATGTCTTTGATCCTCAAAGTCACAGTAAAAACAGGATTTTGCAGTGTAGGCAGGCCTCCTCTGACTGCTCAGTAGCCGGACAGAAGTGGTGACTGCTGGGGTAATGGGACAATGTTTGTTTTGTTGTATTCTGAATGGAAGCAGTCTTCATTCATTCATTGGAATAACAACAGCTCATTAAGATAAAGTCAGATTCACCAGATGAAGGGTGACTGATGGGCCACATGACTGACAGGGGCCTTGGGCTATTAACAGCATCTTGGGCGGGGAGAAGCAGCTATAGGTGAGTTGAAAGACAGCGATGTTGGCTAAACTAGATGTTCTCAGGCTTGTGACTAAAATGTTGTAGTTGGAGACAGCTGGAGATTTTGTCGTATTTTGTGTATCATTTGATCAACGATTTTCATCTATGTGACAGAGGGACCAGTGGGGTGCTTGCATCTATAGAAGAGCTCTTGACCAGAGAGCTTTTCTCATGGCCTGTGGACCATGACACTGGCGGCGGCAGCCTTGTTTTGCACTCTCTCCTCCTCTTCAAGCACAATGCAGCGGCCGCAAGCAGCGGGGACTGTGGAGAGGCCTGCATTAGGCTGCAAGGTTCAGAGGGCATCCGTCTGAGGGAATTGGCCTTTTTATTTTATTTTTTTTCATCCTCGCCACTCCATTCTGGGGGTTGGAGAGCTTTGTGCTGCTCAGTCAGGCCTGGTTGAGTAATTAAAAAGGCGAGAGCCTGAGTTGTGATCATTAGGGCCTCGTCCAGTGCACTGCTTTTTGCTTTGCTTTCAGTCATGAGGCATCCAGCCTCCAAAGGAGACCTCTGACATGGGAGGTCATTCCAGCATGCCCCCCCCCCCGCCCCTCCTTCACACCACGAGTCATACATACAAATACTTATGTTGTTTTTGAACAATGTGCAACCCTCAAAGCAACTCCAATAGAGATCTGTCCAAATATGCCCCTTGCCCTCCATGCGTGTGTGTGTGCACGCACCTTGCCAATGTGTATATAACTTCTGTTAAATTCACTCTTAAGCACAAATATTTATTTCAGTCTCACTTTGTCCCTCAATATCCCTCTTGACAGACATTCTCCATCTGCTGCTCACGCCTCACATACAGTACTCTAATTATTACTGTTTATCTCTTACCCACGTTAACTCTTCATTTCTCTCTCTCTCTCTCTCTCTCTCTCTCTCTCTCTCTCTCTCTCTCTCTCTCTCTCTCTCTCTCTCTCTCTCTCTCTCTCTCTCTCTCTCTCTTCCAATGTTCCTCAATCTTTGGTCACCCTCTTCTTTTCTCTTCATGTCTTCTTCAATGGGTTTGCTCTTGACTGCCGAATGTTGCGACAGCCTTTTCTCTCTCCAGGACACTTGAAATCACTCTGTGAGACTTTTAGGAGGTTTCTGTCTCCTCTCACACTCTGGTCTCCTCCTTCACCTTGACATTGCAGCAGCTCTCTAATAACCCAGCAAAATCACGAGTGTTCATTTAACTCTGAGAGTCTCCCATTGTTTCCCAGTGTCAACTTAACACAGAGGGTAGGTCTCCAACATACGTTCCAACCGTCCAACATTGTAGCAAAAAAGGACATTCTAATTATCATAGGCTATATATATATATATATATATATAATAACCTATAGGACTATTGCTATATTTCTAATTGATCTGCAATAGATATGACTTGTCACATGTGTCATCACATTATAATTATGGACACAACCTATACTTTTCACATTGCTCACACCTAGACTGACCCCTATACTCCTTATAATGTAAGGAGTAGTAATATTATTACTAGAGCTGCCATGACATGACATGCTTTCATGTGTTGGGCGTGAGACTCACGCAAATTATCTTCTTTACATGCTCTCATACCACACCATTTATCCATTTTACATCCAAAATGTTTGATATTTGTGTAATCGGTTTTTGCTCATCTGCATGTCATGTCACTGTGTGGGTCAATTAATCTTGTCACAGAGGGTGCCCTGATTCTAGTTTGGTTACCAGTTTGTCGCCAACATCTGCCATGCGTCTGTGGTGCAGGAGATATGCCATTGCATTGTAAACAGAAGGTTCTTGGCTTAAAACCAAGAGTGATGTTTTTCTGTTTTGTGCCTGGCTTTAATCTTTCTCTAAAGAGCATGTAAGACAATGGGCAAAATACAAAACACAGTGGTGCAGTGGTAAGTTATGTGCCTCTCCTAGCAGAGGTTTGAAGTTCAAAACTCAGACTTAAAGGTCCTTTTCCTTTAGTCCTTTCATCAATCTTTAGAGCCAACTCCTGATGGAGGACAGATTGAAAAAGCTCACAATGTGGCTTTGTTGTCAACTAAATACTTAACCTCAATATTAGAGCGAGGTACAAACTTGGAAAAACAAACCTCATCCTTGGTTTTGAACCAAGAACCTTCTCTTTACAATGCAGTGGCATATTTCTTGCATTACAGAAGCATGGGAGATGTTGTTGATAACTAAATACTTCCTAAACCTCGTAGGATTTTGATGCAGAGTGAATGTGTTCCACACATCGGCTTTGAACCAAGGACCTTTGTGTTTAGGGCAAAGACATATACTACGGTAAAGAGGTAGAAAAAAAAATTCAGTCCAGTCTTCATCCCAGCCTGGGATGTAATTCACGTTGTAGCCTCGCAGGATGTTTTTACTTGCTGCCCCAAAGAGCACTTCACAGTAGGCTGTGTAGGCGGCATCTTTCTGTCTCCTCCGTGTGTCTCCCCGGTCTCTTGCGCCCTGATCTGCAAGCTGGGTGATCTGGGTGATGATAGGATGACGACATCTGCTTCGCAAGTGGGTCTTTCACCATCTCTCGCTACTCACAGGGGAGGCCACGTGAAGGCTGTCGTCTTCTCCCCTACCACAGAGGTACTGGAGTGAGTTAATGTGTGGTGATGTTCGGGTTTGTTTGTGAGTGTGAGTATAATAATAATAATACATTTTATTTGTAATGGACTTTATATCTGACACAAATCTCAAAGTGCTACATGGCATTATCATTTGTCATACTCATTTGTCTGGTTGAGAAGGAGTTTAGTGTATTCACTGTGTTGTCTTTTCATTTTATTTCATGTTGCTGTAACACCCTTAATTTCCCCCTGGGGATTAATACAGTGTCCATCTCATCTCCCTGATTACCCTGATTAAATAAATACTCCTCATAGGATATGGGTGCAAAGTGCACATTTTCAAAGTGGTGGTTTTGAAGCTAGAACCTTTGTCTTTGACACACCATCTATGCCACAGATGAACTAGTGGTGACCTTGACAACTAAATATCTAACCTCACATAATTTCATGTTTTAAGTGGTAGAAGTGACGTTTTACAAATATCTCAACGAAAGATAAGATAAGATCTTTATTGATTCTGGGGGGAAAGTCAGTCGCTAAAGGCAGCACAGCAGCTAAGATACAGTTACAAGGTAAGAAAAGTATGGTAGATACAGCTGGGTAAAAGACACCACGCACAAAATAACACCATCAATAATGAACACTGTACACCCTCAACAGTGCTTTCATTGTGCAGGACAAAAGAAATGATAAGAGAATGCACAGTAAGTGTGTCCTTAGTCCTTACTGTAATGAACTGATGTTACTTCCAAGCAATTAGTCTACTGAACGAGCGGAGCGACCATCATTGTGCGTCATTATACATCTTCATAGCTGTCGCAATGACATCTTAGCACAAGAGACAAAGACAACAATGTACATTTAACAATATAATTCCCCCCCTTTCTCCTAGATTACATTCACTGGTGTTGTTTTCTGAAGGCCAGACTTTAAAATAACACGTTTTTATTGTACTTACCAAGCAGACCCAGTAACAACATGAATAACTCTTTAGATTTCATAGCCATGCTTTCATGGCCTGTGCAAATGTTGTCTTTTGTACCGAAGGAGTCTCTCATTGCAGGAGTTAAGGTAAAGTCACTGGCTTAAGGGCATTTCAACGCATGACCTAACTTTGCCCTCTGCTCTTCTACACTCTCCTGGCTCCAACAATACAACCTGGGAAGGGACTCAATGGCTTTTAAGATGCAGGAGTTGTACACAAACATAAGGATACTGGACCTTGAAGGCATTCCACATAGGTTAAATCTACGAAGTTATTTTTAAAGGGCCATGAAACTCTATAGGCTGATTTTGTGTGTAAAAACTGCTGTCAATGCTTGCACATTGACACACCGTCACACACCTAAATCTAACACACACACGATTATTAATTTCATTCACTGCAGCTGCATTGCCTACATCACAATGTACTATAAGGTCAGACTGCCATGTTTTTACCTTTCTGTTATTAACCTGTACAGGAAAACAAACCCCAAAATTGGCATAGGGTTCTCCTCGAATTTTGTCTGTAATTTTGCTCTTTTAAATGTAAATGGTCATTCAACAAATAAATAAGTTATGTATGTGTAATGGCAGAATCTCAATGCACTTTGATGGTAAGATGTAGTATACTATAATCCTCAATCTACACTGTGCAATTTGGAGATAAAGCAGTATTCTTTCAAAGGGTCAGTGTGATAGTGAATGACCTCTCTGTCAATGGAGTGTTTGACTAGGCAGTCACCAGCTCGCAGAGGTCAACCTACTCCCTCAGGGCAGTACCTGATACCTGGCTGATTTTATCCAGGTGTGTGTGTGTGTGTGTGTGTGTGTGTGTGTGTGTGTGTGTGTGTGTGTGTGTGTGTGTGTGTGTGTGTGTGTGTGTGTGTGTGTGTGTGTGTGTGTGTGTGTGTGTGTGTGTGTGTGTGTGTGTGTGTGTGTGTGTGTGTGTGTGTGTGTGTGTCGGTCGCAGATCCGGATGTTGTGTGCTTTGAAAGGTGCGTTTCTCTTGATGTCTTCGAGTCAATACTGACTTCCTGCCCTTAAGGCTGGTCCCCCCCCACCTACAGTTTCTATCCAAAACATTCTCTGTTTGACTGGCACGTTTGTTTCAGATCCATTATGGCTAATGCCTGATTTAAACTTATACCTGGTCGAAAACAAGTATAACTACATGCTCACAACGTTGTGAGCTAGTAGGTTGACTAGTTCCAGTGCACGACAACAGTGTGCAACCATCTATATATCAGACTTACATGTAAAGGTGGGTGTCACGATCTGTGTAATGTTCTGTCTCCCTGTTGTGTTTTCCTGTGTTTCTTGTTTTACTTTTCAGTCGTGTCTCTTTAATTTTGTAGTAATGTGTCTTCCTTGTTTGTTAGTTTTAGTTAGGGTTTTACTTTACACTTTTTACACCTGTACTTTGATGTTTAGTCCTAATGTTTCCTGTATTCTCTAGTAGCTGTTTCCTGTATTGTCTCCAGTCCTGTCATTAGCAAATGTTGCACCTGTGTCCTGTTAGTCTTTTAGCCTATCCCAGTGTTCATTACCTATTGTGCTCACCCGCCTTCTGTGTATTTATACCCCCTGTTCCAAGTGGCCATGCCAGTTTGTTGCGTATGTCACTATTGGCAAGTTACTTGCTCCTTCTGTACTCCTGGTTAGGCTCCTAGTGTGTTCTTAGTACTTTTATCTCCCAGTGTACTTTGATATTCCTTGTGTTCTGCTTGTGTTCCTGATTGTGAATGTTCCTGGGCTGGACATCTGTTATTTTTGTAAATAAACCTCCTGAAATTGGACTGCTCTGCCTCTACGCCTCTTTGGTTTGAGTCCTACCATCTTGACTCACTTCGTGACAGTGGGGATATTAAATTGTCTTGATTTCAATATTTCCACATAGTAGAAGATACAGTATGTTTTATGGTTTGTTTGTGGTATAATCCACCAATAATGGAAAAGTAAAACCATAATAAACTTTATGGGGCTAAAGTAGTCATAACAATAAAGTCCCCACTCCTTTGCAGTATTTTTTGTTATTGTATACTTGCACATAATGTGAAATTTGTCCTCTGCATTTACCATCCTAACTTTTAAGAGCAGTGAGCACTATTAACACAGCAGTCTGGGGGCCGTTATGGGAGGAGTGAAGTGACACTTTGACACAAACCAGGGCAGAGGCGCAAACCCGGGACCTTCTGTTCCCAGACGGCCTCTTTACCCACTCGGCTATGGCCGCCGTGCCATGCACTATTAATGACATGGACACTATTGCTGTGAAAATGTCATCATAGCAGTATAATGAGCTCATTCTGAATGGTTTCCAAGATGTTTGTTCACGTTCAGAGAAGGAACCAAAGAGACAGGGTGGGTTTTATGTGGGGAAAAAACCAAACATCAGTCACCCACATCGCACCATTCAAATCAATTAATGAAGGTGCTGTGTTCAGTCACAGTGTTTTGTTTTTTTTACTGGTCCACAATAGGCTGAACTGCTAGGGCAGACATGGGTGCCCCAGCAGTGCTGCCATTCACAATTTGTGTCCCACTGTCCCTATTATGGGCATGTCATGTAGATGAAATCTTTCAAAAAATGTCTACAATATTTCCAGTCTTTCAAAATCTTTCAAAAATAAAAAAAAATAGCAACTTGCAAATTCACAACACGCCATGCATTGTGAGCTTGTAGATTGTCTGAGTCTGCACTGGTCGGACAATGTCTCGGGCTCGGAGATAAGTAGTGAAGTTTCCGGATGACGTGGCACAGGACAACCCTGATCCGTCATTCCGCTGATTGCCACACACTTCGCAACTGCCTTTTTGGCAGCAATTTCACCAGGGGGGCCCCTGGCCCCCCCAGTCCTCTCTGAATCTGTCCCTGTAATGCTTCTTGCACACATGACCCTCTTTCAAAGGCACAGTTATACACCATATAGTCACGCACACACACACACACACACACACACACACACACACACACACACACACACACACACACACACACACACACACACACACACACACACACACGCTCGCTCACATTCATGCACTAGTACATATGCGACATGTACATGAATCCACAAACGCACCATGTCAATGTGTGCACCGCTGCACGTGCTCACGCACACGCACACGCACACGCACACGCACACGCACACAAGCTAAATGTAGTAACCCTGTGTCCTCTCTCCTCTCTCCAGCCTGCTGGCTTTTGTCTCTCCTCAGCTGTTACGGACGGGTGCTTGTATTGTGCTGTTGGGCTCATTACTAGACTAGCACTGTGGCCCAAAACCTCATGGCTAATAGGCCCACAGTCATCCACAGCAAGGAAATACAGTTTGGTGTAGAGAGAGAGAGAGAGAGAGAGAGAGAGAGAGAGAGAGAGAGACACACACACACACACACACACACACACACACACACACACACACACACACACACACACACACACACACACACACACACACACAGAGGGAGGCTGGAGGGAGAGAGAGGAGACAGGAGAGAGAACAGGAGGTGTGTGTGTGCGTGCGTGCGTGCGTGTGAGAGAGAGAGAGAGTAAGAGAGACTGACAGACAGACAGACAAAGAGACAGTGGGAGACAGAAAGAGAGAGAGAGAAAGGGACAGAGAGATGTGTGATATTTCTGTTTGCGTCAGTATAATTTATTTTCTTTTTTCCATGGGTGTGTTAATGTTTAACAGTTGCTGTCATTATTTCTTTGGCATTACATCAGCTGGCTCTCTGCATAGCTCTACATATTTCTGCTATAGGGAGGGGACGGGCACTCATTTAGCCTCAGTTAAAACAGAGTGCACATCCACTTAAAAGCTCCCCTGTGGATGCGTACATGTGAATGTATGGATGTGTGTTTCTCTGCATGCCTGCGCAAGGGACTGGAAAGAAATGAGTGTGTTCAGCCAGTTGATGGGCAGTTTGAAGTGAGGCATTCCACTCAAACAACAAAGGGACAGGGTGCAGGCAGCTATTGTTAAAAGTTTACAGGACACTACACAATGCATACAGTTGTGTAGATTCAAATGTCTTTTTGAACAGAGGGGTGCAAGGAGGCGAACACTGGATGATGGTAAAAAGCAGAGGGCAAAGGCACCGGAAAGAAAAGCTGTGCATACTGTAAATAGAAATGTGTCACTATTAATCCTAATCAGGAGATGAATAGCTTATACTGCATCAACTGCATCCCATTAATAGCCAGTTTATCATTGATATTGAGTAGTTCAAGTCATTTTCACAGACAATAGCCTAATATAATTTGATGTAAGACTTGTTTTATCAGGTTTGAAGGTTTCGTTGGTGGTGAATTAGGCCATGAAGCAAAGAGAACATGGCTGGCTGAAAATTAGCCTAACCTACTGCAGCAGTACAGTGGACTAATGAAAGGATCGCCAATGCCCCCATGTGTGCCCACACAAAAATGACACCGTTTTTCTCTGTTCATGTTTACACGTTAAAATCGCTTAATTCAATTAAAAAACATATTGAAGTGCATATATAATTATATATATTTATGTGTGGGGGGGAAAAACACATTTAAGCCAAAGCTTTTAGGCTAATGGAATTCAAATAAAAGCAACAAATTAAAGTGTTTTTAGGCTCCCAATATAACAACAAAACATTGATTTTGATATTCTATAGCTTTCTGATGGGCTGAGTAAGCTTATTCTGTTACGCTCGCCCCTACCCGTCACAGAGAGCCGAGCCTATCCATCATGTCCCGCCTGGCTGTTATGGTGGTGGCTCCAGGTGGGGCCATGGCACCGCCGAACCGTGGCCTCGTTAACGCGGTATAATAATGAGGCCGCAAGAATAATTGCAAATAAAACTACATGATGCAGAAAATAAAAAACGAAATTAAACAGATGCGCGTGCTTTCAGGATCATTGCTTTCGTCCTCTTAAATTGCTGAGTTGCAGAAAAAAATTAACATTATAGACAGATTTGCAGGTGACTGCTAAAATGCAGCCAAAACTGCATATAATAATAATAATAATAATAATAATAATGTGTTACAACAGTATGGGACATTTCCCCTCAAATTATATATAAAGATTTTATGCAGCCATATAAAAAAGACAAATGAAAGGAATAACGTGTCATGCTTTAATTAAAATAATTCCTTAGAAATTCCATATTTACATATTTAATAATATTAACAACAGTGTCAGAAAAAATAGTCACGGATCTTACCAAACATCAGCATGACAACAAACTTCAAATTTCATCAAAGCCAAAGAAACATGTTTCAAGCATAGTTTTTCAGTAGATAAATCACCACCCCACACCCACCCTTCTTATTCTTGGAACCAAATTGCATCACATCCCCAATAATAGTTCATTATTTACAATATACATATTATCAAACATATACATCAGTTTTGGACAGAATTTTGAAGTTTGATTTGATCTGTGTCACATGAAACTACAGTCATCAGTTAAAAATGTTAAAGCAAAGTCCATCACTGCCATCTGAATTTACACCATGATATAAAACGAGCATAATTATCAAGCAGACATAAATTACAAAAAACAAAGGGATATGTGATGGTGGGACAGAACCTCTTATAAAAAAGTATTGTAAACAAAAACAGACATGGTACAATAAAACACATTGCATATCACCAGTCATTCATTTCAGTTGATATTGGACCATGTTGCAGATGTGACAGAAAGGAGTTCTTTGGCAAAACAGCATTGGAGCTATAATGACAATATGTACTACTGCAAGATTAATCCTTGCCTGGAATCAGCTCCTTGGATGAGTTCAGTTGGGAGTTGCGTAAATGTTCATGAGTCAAACGTTACCATGGGAAATGGCATCATCAATGGCAAATAGATAACTTATTAATTAGCCATGACTTAGGTGAAAAGCCGTATTTATACTTTTTCGTATGACGGTGTCAAGTCCCGGAAAGAACTTATCTACAACCTCATACAGTATAGATGTAGATCTGCTGTTTTCACCTGTGTGACACCGTTGCACGGCAAAATATTAATCAGACTTGATGGTCCATATAAGCTAGTTCCTTAGCAGTGTAAAATTGACATCCATTCTCCACTTTCATGCCTTGGTCCGCAGTTGGAAGTGATAGTTGCAATGATATTCATGAGTATGTACTCTTGGTCCATATCATATCAGTCTGTTAATCCACTGGTGCTCAACGTCGGGTCCGGGGACCACCAGGGATTCCAAATGGACCCCTTACGGGTCTGTGACTCCGAAAGTGTACAAGTGGAACCAAATGGACCCTTACAGGTCCATTTGGTTCCATATGTACACGCTCAGAGTTCAATCAACACTGAGAATTGTACAGTGTAGATTGGGGTCCCAAAGAAAAGAAATCCAGTGTTACAGACCTGTAAGGGTCCATTCGGACCCCTGGTGGGCCCTGGACCAGACATTGAGAAACAATGTTTCAATCAACGCACCATATGAACTAGAGGTGGTCATAGGCAGCCGTGGAGGGGGGAGCTGTACGAGAGGCTGAGCTGTAGTAATAGGGTGAACCTGTAGGGGGAGACAGAGATACGAAGTGTCAGCACTAATGGTTGGATCACTGGATGTTTCTCCAGCTTGTGACATTGATGGAACATCAGACACTCTTTATCCTGCTTATGCGGCACAGTGGCAGATGGTTGTTCTGGAAACCTGACTGACTTGGATCGCTTGTCCTACGACTGGAATCAGACTGCACACGTGCACGCACGCACTCATTCACACACACACACACACACACACACACACACACACACACACACACACACACACACACACACACACA
>NC_137624.1:24442910-24467910 GCF_963280865.1 Gymnoscopelus braueri
GCTTGATCTTTGAAAGACCCCTCTTGTTTAGTCCCAAAGTGAGGCTTTTCACTGGAAATTCAGCCAGAAACATTTTCAAGACATAAACTTAAACAAAATCATATTTGTATACATGTCCATAAGGGTTGGAATGCCCGAACATCTATTTGAGTTATCTTTACCTTATTTGCCATTGTTCTCTGAGCCAGAACTGAGTTATTGTGCTATCATTGCGAGCTGGTGTGTGTCTACATGCTGTACTCAAAACTAAACTGGATAGGCTGCATGAATAGGAGCAAGTACTATGTGCAGGAGGTTATTTGCATGCAGATGCGAGGAGACTTAATCAATTGACTACACTTTAAAAAATATGTTTTTATTTTAAAATAAAAATCTTCTCTCTCACACTTATTCCTGTGTGCAGTGATTACCCTTTCTTGTGCCAATGGTGGCACCTGTGCCTACCGCTGCTTTGTTGTACTGTAAGTCAAATAGCTCAAATAACCAGCTTGCTGATCTGCTATTTTGCCGAACGTTCGCATATTTTCACGGAATGCTCACCTATTTTTGCCAAATGTTCGCCTATTATAAAATGCCCAGAATAGGGACGCTTAGCTCTGGTCCATGTCATCAGCAAATTCGCTAACGCTATGGACCAGAGCTAAGGGACGCGCTAGGGTTCATGTGGTTAAGACAATGCCATTGTCCAAGAGCTCTTTAGCGTTCCTAGGTTTGTTTGTCTGTACGCCAGCATCTGCTCAGTTTAAGCTCATAACTCAGTGACAGTTAGAGCAGCCTGTAAACCATTAATCTACGGTGCAGGTGGATGGCTGGGGGTGAAATCCCTCGGCCCAATGGTGCGTGTATGTGGCTAGCCGCCATGTCCTCTGTTCAGCACTTAGCTCCTCCTATCATCCGGCTTTCACTCCTTCAAAATGTCTTCCAACTCTCCTTTCCTCTCCATGCCACACTTCCTGTATTAGCTTTTCATGCTCAATCTTTATTTCTTCTTATTTTTTTTTATATTCCATATCCAATTGGTAATTATGTTGGCTGGATTGAATCCATGGGCTCTGCCTGCCTGACTCCCTCCTTCCTGTGAGTAATTGTGTATGAACGCTTCCTCACGGCGAGCCCACCAGAAAAATAATAAATCAGACCCTCTCATTTCGCGCTTCGAAGGACAGACTTCATATAAAAGCGGCACACCGCACCCTACATACACAGTCATAGTGACACAGGCACACATGTAAATGCACACAGGTGCACACATGGGGCACATATACACACCAAACTCCTCTCTTCATACCCAGACCCACTGTGCCACCCTTAACGCCCCCCCCCCCTCCTCCCCCAAACCAATACCCATCCCATGCCCCCACCTCCTTCTCATGGGCCCCCCGGTTCCCATGGCAATGTGTGGTCAGAGGGCTCTGCGTGGGGGTGCAGGCAGCTAGGCGGAACCCTCAGCCTGTTCCCTATACCCCCTGGGCCCAGGAGCACGCTCGCGCACACACACACACACACACACACACACACACACACACACACACACACACACACACACACACACACACCCGTTTCGCCAGCATAGCCAGGCAACTCATTAACCCACTCAGTCTCCCTGTTAATCTGCAAGCCTCCCTCCCAGCCGCTCTCCTTCTCTCTTTCGATTTCTTACTCTCTTCATCTCTTTAAATTCTTCCTCATTCCATTGTGTACGGCTCTTTTATTTTAGGATTAGTTTTTGCTTGATGGACTTCATTCATTGATCTCCATTCAACGCAACACATTGTTCTATGTACTGTATGTCTGTGCATTATTAGAAGTTGTCAGTTGTCCACACGGAATATTCAATTTCACATTTCCTCAAGGGCAAAACAAAGTGGAATTATATTTGGGTGAAAACAAGCTAAGAAACTTAACCAGCATTTAAATAAGAATCAAGCATGTGCATGTGTGTGTGCGTGTGCGTGCGTGTGAGTGTGTTTGTGTCTAAGCATCTATACTTGTGCTTGTGTCAGTGTATTTTACCTGCTACCATGCCAGTGATTGCAGAGGAGGTGTAACTAGGCTGGCCAGAGGGGATGTGAGGTGGGTAGCCTGGCAGAGTGGAGCTCACCATGTCACGACCTAAAAACACACACACACACACACACACACACACACACACACACACACACACACACACACACACACACACACACACACACACACACACACACACACACACACACACACACACACACGTTCAACTTTGACATTTGCCAGTGAAGAAGTCAAGTCTGATTTTAAGTCTTCAAAATGACTCAAAAACTATTGGCTAGAAAATGTAAACATATCAAACCTTTAGTGTTAAAGCTACAACCACTGCAGTTGTGTTAGTTATATTGTAATATATATTGTAATATTATTGTAACCAAGAATACGAAAGGAATGCTCGCACACGACCATAACAAAAGGAATGTTTTTTAACAGAAACATGTATCTCCACCTTTACACCTTTTCTTTTGGTAGCACTTATTGATTTATTCACTGGATCATCATTAAAACATAATAATCTGCCAAGTGCCAAACATCTGTGGACATTGACATTCCTTTTGTTGTGTTAGAGTGTGAGCATTCCTTTTGTTTTCTTGATCATTTTGTTTGGCTTACGGACCTGACTGAAAACCCGTTTTTTGGACAATTCAACAAGAGCACAAACGTTAATAATCTTGTAACTACCATACAGATTGGTCAAAATAAAGTTTTGTTTATTTATGGATTGCAGCTTTAACCACTTAAACCCTATATACACTATATACATTGTACGAGGAATAACGACAATAGCTGATCTACAAGCCCACAACTTCAACACATTGAAGCAAGATATGCTATTTTTGAGAAAGAAAAAATATGTATGTTTGAAAAACATATACATATAATGGCACGCCCAACATAGGGACGCCAGGTTGAAATTGATTAAAATAAGCTTTCAGAAATTCCCTTAAGAGCAAATACATAATGGTGGTTCTGTGGACTGTGATGTTTTTATGAAAGTGAATGGAGGGGTGAATTAACATTAACAATAGCACTATATATATATATATATATATATATATATATATATATATATATGCTCCCAGGGCAGCAGAGGCGTACCAAGGAAGCAGCTGAGAGCCCCCCAGCGCCTGGACTGTGGCTTTGACCATCACCACTATCCCCTAGATAGTGTATATATATATATATATATATATATATATATATATATATATATATATATATATATCAGTAAATGAATGAAATGGATGTTTCTATTACCTGCAATGAATGACTGGCTGCTGAACTGGCCATACACAGGTGTATGATGGGAGAATGAGTTGAAGGCATGAGGGAAATGGCTGGAGCCGTTGCAGGTGCTACTGACAGAGACAGGACTCTGTAATGCCTGCAACTCCGCAAAGGCCAAGTGGGAGGCAGCCATGTTTGGGGAGGGGCTTGTGCTGGTCACTTCCGGAGACATTTCCTGTTTCAGACAAAGTGGTAGGGGCTGTAGGTGGTCTGGGGGTGGCACAGGCAATGGGTGGTGACACAAGGACGGGGGATGGAAAAGAAATGGGATAACTGATATGAATGAATGTAACTACAAACACAAAAGAACAAAAAATGACTTGAGACTGAAATTAATAAAACAAAAATGAAGGGTGGTTCTATATGGTTGTATATTTGTTTCAGTGTGCTTTGAACAAGCGGTTGAGGATAGACCAGACATAATGTACGTCCTCCACATCTGTTAAAACTGCATTTGGAGGATGCTGTGGGCATCTTGTGGTAATAAGGCTAATTAATTATACAACACGAGAGCATGCAGAACAAGCTGATGAAGCCTATGCAGTGTGTTGAACAAACATCAATTTTCTGATAGTTTCCTTGAAGCCACTAACATAATGACATTGATGTCTGGCTTAAAACGACATTTACATAATGTTAATCATGTCAAATTTCCTGTCACTGTTGCAAAAACATTGTTCTACGCGGACGTTGCTGATGAAACGACTCTGCACATTGGACTTGACCTTGGGGTCAAAAGGTAGCATTTAGCATTAACCAACACCAGCGTCCCTGTGTAGAGGGCCAAGCAAGAGTTTTATTGCAGCATGTTTGTCTGTCTATCTATCCATCCATCCATCCATCCTACCACCCACCTACTGTATCTACCTACCTATACCTATCTTACCTATCTGTTCTGGGGTGAACATTCTGCGAAAATAGCTGGTATACAAGCTCATTGTGAGCTTATAGATCGTTTATTTTTGGCAAAGAGATTTGGTGAAGAAGGAAAAAAGGACCGAGCCTAGTGTAGAACCCTGGGGGGGGGGGTATCCAGTCAATGAAGTATGCAGGATGTAAGTGGTTAAGAGTCTTACCAGCCACCATGGTGTAGCCCTGGTGTGCTGAGAGATTCCGACCAATGGCTGAGTTTGATGCTGACAGGCCAGTCTTGGTCTCTTCTAGGTTGCCGTTGATGAGGGATAGAGGGTACAAAGTCTGGGGACAATGCAAAGGGATTAGCTATTTGTAGATCAAGTGTCCGTTCGTTCGTGTGTGTGTGTGTGTGTGTGTGTGTGTGTGTGTGTGTGTGTGTGTGTGTGTGTGTGTGTGTGTGTGTGTGTGTGTGTGTGTGTGTGTGTGTGTGTGTGTGTGTGTGTGCGTGTGCGTGCGTGCGTGAGTGCAAATGGTGTGCACGTATATACAGTATAGAACAAGAAAACACTATTAAAGGACTGTACCCATTAACAAGCATATCATTCTCTGAGCTATGCTTAGCCTGATTGAAGCAGAAGTTGACAAGAGGGCCAGCTCTGATGCTGCAACTTTGGCCCACACCCGGAAGACGCAAGTTCATGGCTCGACCAATGGGCTCGATGCACTGGTTTGCCCATGGAGGTAGTTTGTGAACTAGGACGCATAGAGGATGCTAATGCGCATGCTCTGTTGACATGGGTGGGGACTTTCTGTGCCCTCTCCAGTTCTTATATGGACCACCCTGAACGTTGGAATGTGACGCTAGAAGGGTAACCAGTGCGTTGACCCAGTAACGCCATGGGGTCCTGACCAAGCGTCAGTATTTGATGAGTTGGGAGTGAGAATGTGTTGCGGTATTGTGAATCTACTCTTTCGCTGGGCTGTGTACTGGTCTTACTTGCTCTGTCTTGCTGCTGGAGGAGGCTGAGCTGAAAGACTCTGGGGGATAGTGGTGACGGTCAAAGCCACAGTCCAGGCGCTGGGGGGCAGAGGGAAAGTGATCCACTCTCAGCTGCTTCCTTGGTACGCCTCCGCTGCCCTGGGAGTCAACGCTGTGTCGACAACTCTCCTGATCACCTGGGAAGAGAAGGGGAGGCCGGGACAAGGAGGGATGTGGAAAGAGAGGAGGAGAGACCGAATTAAAGAGTGACATGGATTATTACATGAAAGATTAGATTGAAATTGCAAGTGAAATTGCAAGTAATTAGAAATTAGAAATAGTTCCATTTGTAAGTGTAAATCGCTGCTGACAGCACATGCTCTACATGGGTGTGCTTTAGAATCTTTTTTATTCTAAAGATATACCTGCGAGAGAACATCATGTGGTGAAATTGCAATATGGCATATATTTGGAAACAACCTGTGACAATATAAAACCCATCAAGAATAGCAACGCTTGTAAATAATCAGCATTATTTTGCCTTTGCTAGATCGATTCACTCCTTATTACTTGAGGACGACTCCCCGGCCTAGACCACTGGCTTTCAAAGTGGTCTCTGGGGACCCCCAGGGGTCCTCCAGGGGGTTCCAGTCGGTCCCCAACTAAAAGACCCAAAGGGACTGGGGGACCCTGTAGAAAGCCCCTTGTTGCGCACCTGTATACAATCATGATTTGTGCACCTGGATGCAATCATGAATGAGTCAGGGGGCACGTGGGAGCCCCCACCAGGAGGACGTAGAGCCTTCGTCCTACTCCTCCCACCCAACATTCCCTGCTGACAGGTGCCGCCCCAGCCTGTAGGAGGAGTACGTGCAATGACCAATATCACCCTCCCCGCCCGGTTTCCCTCCCCCGAACACGGGCCAATTGTGTTTGCATAGATGCCCGACATAGCCGGATGCGCCACGGTGGATTCGAACCCATAACCTCCATGGTGGTGGGCAGGGACTTTACCACTGCGCCACCCGAGCGCCCTATACTTGAGTGAAAAGTAGACAGAAGTTTCCTGATCCTCGACCAGACAAGAGTTGTTATTCTTTTTTCCATGAGTTTGTGCATGACGGAAAACAGTACCAAATGGCAGTCCGTGGCCTAATGCATATCAAACTGGGAACTGAAATGAAAAAGGCTGAGAATAGCTGCCCCTAGACCAGTGGTTCTCAAACGTTTTCATTTCAAGGACCCGCGTAACTCTGAGAGTGTATCCATTGGGTCCATTTGGTTCCATTTGTACACTCTCAGAGGTAAAAAACTGTAAGGGTCCATTTGGTACCCCCTCAAGGAACCCTGAGGGTCCCACTTTGAGAACCACTGCCCTAAACCATAAAAGATAGCTGTCTGTCACTGTGTGTGTCTGTAATGATTCATTCAGTGTTCATCTATACTTACTATCATCAAGGCTCCTCTTGCCATCAGCGTTGGCCTGTGGGATACCCAGCAGCCCACTAATGGAGTAAGTAGAGCCTAATGAGTCTGACTGTGGTGACTCTGGAGGGGTCACTGCTGAACTGGGGACTTAAGAGGGACAAAGAGACATACAGAAAAGAGGGTAAATATCACCATTATTATACCAATGTTTGTTGTAGCCATTAGGGCTCATGCCTAATCTTGTGAAATATTGAGTATACTTGATCTCTGAGCTTAATCCCTCATCACATGACTACAATGTGTTGATGTATCATGTATGTTTATATTATGATATAGATGGATGTGTGTGTTGGGGTGGAGTGAGACTTACTGAGCGTGTGTGGACTTAGGCCTTTGCTGTCCATCGGTAAATTGAATGGCTGCTGGACCTTCGTTCGAATGATTCTGGATCCAAATAAAACAATTAAAGTGTAATGTTCAGTAGGGGAGATTGCTATATGCAAAACAATTGGTTAGTATGGTCCTCCACTTCATAAGAATTAAACTCCATCCAGCATTATGAGACTGCTGAACCACAGAGGCACATGTATACATTTCATATTATTTTATTCGCTAAAACTATCTTGGAGATTATAATGCTCTGACAGTCAGTTGTACATACTTTTGTCCCATATTTTAGAAAATTACAATCTCGCTTTGAACCCCAATGTTACTGCATCTGCCGCACAGTAAAATCCTTCAGTGTTAATCTATCCATTTCTAATTCTTTCTGAGCATACACGAACAAATGAAACGCTAAGGATTATACTGTGCAAGCTGCATCTGGAGGATTCTATTGTGCAAGTTGCATGGGGTGGGATTATCTTTGTTACCTGTTGATGGAGCTGACACTCGGTACAGTGTCACTGTCACAGACTCCTTCTGCCAGCAATCGATCCCTAATCTCCCAGGCGAACATGGTGGGGTTCTGCCTCTTGTACTCTGCTATCTTTTCCACCACCTTTGGGGTGGCCACCTTGGGCTTGGAGCCCCCGATCACTCCAGGCTTGATGCTGCCTGTCTCATAGTAGCTGTGGGGATGAATGCAAGGTAGGAAGGGGTTCAGTGAGTTTGCCAACAAATTCAAAGAAAGCCATTGTACATCTCTGCAAACCACGGATACATTGAATATCGACATTTCAAGGCAGGCATGCCATCAGAAGTGGACTTGAGCCCCATGAGGTGTGCAGAGCAACGCGCCAGCCGAGCGAGTATACCCATGTCGAGCGATTGCTTGTGCCGAGCGGCGTAATAGCTGCTCTGACGACTCTGTGGCGTTCAAGTTGCATACCGACAGGATGGGACAATATGATCTACTTCGATGCTTGACTTATAAATAGGATTGTCTCGACATGGGCCGCAAGTCTCAGCTTCCCATGTTGCAGAAACACGGGCTCAGTGCTGTTCGAGTTGCATACATTTGCATACCGGCAGAGTATAGTAAAATCATCACGTCCTCGTCAACATCTGACGTGACGGGTATCCCATTGGGTCAGAAGTCTGACGCATGGTCTGACGCATTGGTCAAATGCCTGTTGTCCTAAAAGTTCCCTTCAGTGTGCAAAGAATGTACTGGAAGGCCATAAGTAGTATCCTATCCACGGTAAAATCTCTCTCAGTGTTAATAACACTGAGAAAGTGTGGAAAAATACGGGTAAATGTTTATACTCTCAAGGGTTAAATTAACACTGAGAGTTTTGCTGTGTACGAGTAAGTTACGAAAGGTGCGTGTTGTCCTTACCGTCCCAGGATCTTGCTGACACAGCCATGACTGACTCGGAGCTGACGAGAGATGTCACAGGGCCGAACGCCCTGGTGGGCCATGTCCACGATGCGCTGCCGGATCACCTCCGGAAGTGGTCGTCCATTCACAAACATTCCACCTAGTTGGTTAAGACCCCCATGACCTGGGGGAGATAGGGGGATGAACACACATAAATGTCATGGAACCTGAGCCCCTGCCCCTGCATCTACCACACACGCACGCACACACGCGCACACACACACACACACACACACGCACACCGCACACATGTGCATGTTGGCAGTTGGTTAGCATGCACAGAACCCACACAGATGTGCATGCACGCATACTAACACATATGCAACATTCACACCCCCCCCACTCACCCATGCACATGAACACGCACGTACGTACACACGTACGCACACGTGCGCGCATTTCTCTCTTTCTCACTTTCTCTCTCACACACACACACACACACACACACACACACACACACACACACACACACACACACACACACACACACACACACACACACACACTTAAACGGTTTATTATCCATGTGATAAATATAACTTTTGCTTACTGATTAACAGTTGATGTTGTAGCACTGATAGGACAAAATAAATTGAAATTAATATTTATGCTACAAAGTATATAACTATATCAAGTCATTGAGGAATATGAAACATTTTATAACAAGAAACCAGTTTGAATCTTCCACAAGAATCTGCATTAAGAATCTCCAGTATGAAGAACATTCACAACCTATAATTATGTCCTTAAATTTTATTATGTGTACCCCATACTGATACCACCTCTAAGAATTAAATGAATATAGTTTTCTAAAAAAGAGACTGTAAGTAAATAAGAAAATTACCTCGAGACACAGGCTAAAAGTAACACGAATAACCTGAAAGTCGATCTACAATCGCAACGGCCAGTAAGAAGAAAAAAGTCATGTTTTTCATACAGTAAAACGTGTTATTTTATCCATTTATAACTCTCAGAGTTACATCTGGTTACATTCAGAGTTAAGATGTTATAGGCTACTGTGTAAGTATTTTTCTTTGTTTAAAACAGAGATAAAAGTAGGCAACTGACCAAATAAGTGGGATCTAGCTAGAATTTTGACAGCCTTTGGTGTAGACAGGTCAGAGCAACTCCTCCACATCCTTGGATGGATGCCCCCCTCAGTCCTGGGACTGTCCTATTGAACACAGAGGGTTTCCTCGCATGAGAGTTCATCATTGTTTGTCTGGGTCCAAGCTTTAAAATGCGGTTGATAATTACGCTTTAGCATTTGAATGGTCAGCGGCATGAAGCAGAGCAATATGTTAGTCCTTTGCTATATTGTTCATTTGTGCACAAGATGTTTTGAAAGGGAAAAAGATGCAGATAAAGTCATATTTATTCTGTAGATATGCCTAGTATTATACAAAATTCTCAAAATGTTTAATTTGAGTGGGATAATTTATAATTAGGTATATTGTTTTTATTCTATCCAGGCTATAGATGTGTTTGGTAAAATATTTAATATTCTCACAGGGTGGTGTTCAAAATATATGAGTTGCATTTAAATAGCCTATTGAAAGCTACAACGTCTATTTTTCGTAGCATGTCATAGACCAAGTTGGACAGCCCTAGATTAATATCAGTATATATAACACGATAAATATCGACTTTTCCATGTAAACATATTGCAGCCAAGTATAGGCTAGTCCAGTGGTTCCCAAACTTTTTAGCTCAAGACCCAAAAGAGAAATTAGATGCCTGCTGGGACCCAAACTAGAGAAAATAGCAGATCTACAAACTCACAACGCATCGCTTCCTGCCCATTGTGAGCTTGTAGATCTGCTATTTTCACTACTTCTTTAAAGTGTTTTTTAATGGAATTTCTTTAGAATTTCTTTTGAAATCTATGAAGTTCTTTTGAAAAATATTTGATTTTATGTATTTTTTCTGAAAATATATATATTTTATATAATCTTTTTAAATCGTTTAAAAAAATGTAATAAATAAAAAAAGGGGATATTTACTCGTGACCAATAAAAACTTGGGACCCATCAGTGTGGCTATAGCCTATGGGCTACAGCTGCGAGCCTGCGACCAGGTCGTCGCATGCATCTTGTCACTGGCCGCCTGTACCTCTTCTGACTATATGGACTGCATCAGTGACTCTGTAAGAAGAATACCATTGCTTTTAATTTAACCTTTTGAGTCCCTCGCTTCCCCCTCGCTCCTTTCTTTAGCCCTTATTTCCCAGCTTTCATTTCCACATCAAACGGCAGCCGGTCCGAGCCGGGCCGGGCCAGGCTGGGAGGGGGGAGGGGGGGTGCACCCAGCGCTATTAACGCTGCTAGCGGAGTGTGTCAAAAAATCTCCCCGCCAAGCTTCATCAACCTGCAGGATATTAAAGTGGAGTCAAAGCCCATGGGGAATAACGCACGCACACGTGCACTATGTACGCGCGCGCGTAAAAAAAAGGCAGCTCAAGAGCGCAGACACGCACGCATACACACACGCAGACAGAGAGAGAGAGAGAGAGAGAGAGAGAGAGCGAGAGAGAGAGAGCGAGAGAGAGAGAGAGAGAGAGAGAGAGAGAGAGAGAGAGAGAGAGAGAGAGAGAGAGAGAGAGAGAGAGAGAGAGAGAGAGCGATAGAGAGAATAAAAAACAACCAGACTAATTGTTTTCTAGCCTGCTTTTAGAAGTCTGTTCATTCATAAACAGATCAAATAGGGAAACGGGTTTCCTGATTCGTTAAAAAATAATCTAGTATCCCGAATTACTGTGCTGTTGATATTGCGATTAAATTAACTAAAGGCCTTTCCCTTCAACTCAGTAAAAAATGTGCTATATTGTTCTTCTTGGTTTCACCCAAGATTTTTTTTTTAAAAGTTTGTCTTGTTGATGTTGTGGTGAACAGCCCCCCATGTCTTATGGCATTAGGCCTATACCTCACAATAATGGCAATAGCAAAAAAATAACAATTAATTTTAATATCTTCTCTCAAATTTGGGCCTATATAGCCGATAGCATTCTTGTTGCTTTTCTTCCAGTAAAACGTGGTTGTCCATTTATTACATATAGCCAGTGTGGATAGTGTCAGTGTGTAGGAAGCCTACTAGATATAAGCGTCCATATGAACACGCTCAGAGAAAATGACGAGGCTGAGGTGTCGTGGTGGAGTCATAATTTATGCCGCCGGGTTGACGGTATGAAACATAAACAAGCCCCCCCACCACCAACCACCACTCCATCACTGATGCAATTGAAGCGCTAATGACCACTGATGACCCCAACATTTATCTGACAGTCAAAGCAATTAACTTCAAAACCTACACAACGGATATAGGCCTACCCTACAAGTTATTTTGTTGCAAAAGTGCAGATTTTAATTTAAAAATATCATACTAACAAAAGTACACAAAATATATCTATAGGCTACTAATGCTATTTTATTGTAGGCCTGTGAGATAGTGTTTTAGGAAACATTTAGGCAAATACTTCCATTTTGATGGACCTGAGGTCAGTGCATATTTTTACATTACAGGCCATATTTTTTTTTTCTCGAGCTAATGGGGAAGTGATAAATTAAAAATTAGAATACACTGCCTGCATTTTATAATAGTGTTTTCTAACAGACGCTTTTATATAAAAGGGTTACATGAGTTTTATAACTGCTAGCAATATAAATCATTCACATAGCTCGATGAAAACGTAGGATTATTACAGACAACGCCTTGCTTGTTGACTAAAGTTGGCAATTTAAAAAAGGAAACCGATTTGTTGGCTCACGATGTCCGATTTCAATGATTAGCCTATGACTAATTTAGTCTAATTTAGTCCGCTGTCCGCTTATGTTTCAATTTTTCACAGGCCAGAGAAGAGTATAGGCCAGGGGTCTTCAACGTTTTTCAGACCAAGGACCCCCTTAGCTGAGAGACAGATGAAGCAGGGACCCCCCACTACATATTGTATACAATTGTGTTGTAGATTACACTTTTTCATAGATTTCACATACGTTGGATTCATGTTAATGTATATATTTTTTTTTTACATTTAACCACTTAAACCGTCAATACTTATAGTTAACTTTAACTCTGTACTTTGTTTTTTCCCCCCTCAAAAAATCCTATCAAACAAAGATTTGGCGGGCCCCTGTCTCTGATGACCCTATGGGTCCCGGACTCCCTGTTGAAGACCCCTGGTATATAGGCTACATGATCAGTTATTGTTTACTTACCTCGTCCCGTATAACTGGACATGGTCCTTGGTCTCCTGGCCAAATGTAATGCTGTCCAAGTTTGTCCAACTTAACAAGGCGTTTTTAGTCCACGTGTTGCCTTTTCTGGCATGAGTGTGCACCACCACTTCAAATTACTGCAAAAGTATATATTGTTGTTACATTGTTAATTGAGATAGGTATTGAGATAGATCGATTGATAAATTGATAGCCTATTGTAGCCTATATGCTTCGTTTGATGTATGTTGTGTGCCTGCATGCACAGCTATCCTCAGACTTGAGATATTAAGACTAGACAGAAAATAATTAGATAAGATTAATAAGAACCTGTGGCCTCTTCACACCTCTGTATCTGTCTCATGTATTAGTCTATGCAACATGTCATATATTATTCAACGTATTTGTAAAGGTATCTCAACCTGTAATTTTAGATAGCATGTTTGTCTGGTCAGTAGATTCTGTGTTTCATCTTGGCCTGTTAAAACAAAATATATAGCCTACTATACTATTTGACTATATTTGGATTCACTATATTTTTTTAATCTGCCACTATTCACTGCATGATGTTATACTGGAATCGAGAAAGTACTTGATTTGAAAACTACAAGATAGATAGATGGATAGAGATAGATAGATAGATAGATAGATAGATAGATAGATAGATAGATAGATAGATAGATAGATAGATAGATTACTTTACTTTACAAAGAGGAAGATCAATCACTGACTGCAGTTATCAGCTTACTGTGTCAACTCACAGATATTGCCAAACAGTTGCTAACACTGAAATAATAACTATTTTCATTTAACATTTGTTTGTAAACTGTGGTCAAGATTTATATGTTTTGTTTTTAGTTTTTTAAGTCCATGGAGTAATACATTTGGATCAATGAATACAACTTTAAATCAATGAATTAATTAACTGCACACTGTTCTGTCAAAGATTTGCTGAATTTGCAAGATTAGATATTACACGTCTTGTTTAGCATCAACGTCTGTCTGACATCGTTCCCCATATGTAAAGTTACAGTGTTCAATATAGCTTGATTAAAAGTCCACACTACCAAGACCAGGGGCATATAGATAAAAAAGGAAAGACCAAATCCCACAAACAAGCTGCTATATATAAGTATTTTTCAGACCAAAAGAAGGACATTACTCCCGAATAGGCATATGATATGACCCACCCACTGAACACTGTTTTTCTTCAAACATTTCTGGGGTTTAATCTGTTGATTTCGTTAAATTATCAGCAAATTGATGTGATTTGAAATATGAAGAAAAACAAACACAGTGCTTAACCACACCATAACATAGCACGGAATAAGGATACATAGTGCTTTAATAATAAGATGGCCTAAACGGTCTATTGTCTACTCTAGGCTGGCCTCAACTCAACTTTTACAGACTTTGGTCTGGTTAAGATATAAAAAATGTAGCTCTAATCAATGTATCTCAGATTCCATATATTGTTAAATATTCACACATTTTTGTAAATATTAAATCATTACAAATAGTAGTGTGCAATTAACATTTTAAATGTCACTTGTTTGAATTTTCTGACAATTAGACTGAATGAAGTTCGACAACATCACAAGTGTAACTTTGCATCAGTTTTTTAAGTCCATGGAGTAATACATTTAGATCAATGTATACTCACTAAGTTTGCAAGTTAAAACTTGAAATCATATCACATCACAAGTGTAACTTTGCATCAGTTTACAATTTTAAATCATACTCTGCTCTATGTTCTTGTTCTTGTTTAAACAATCATATAGCCTACCTTTAGAGATATTGTCTTGAAATAAAAAGTTATCAGAATAATCGGGGCATACGGGACTAGAGTTTTTTCAATTAATAATAATAATAATAATTTAGAACTCGTAAATGAGTAGGCTTTACGAGTCCGCTAGTTAAGATAATACTGTCTGTAGCCTACAATAGCCTACACTCTGAAATTACACACTCAACTAAACAGCTCAATGAAATTCTATAATCAATGCAACAGTTACCAGAAGCAACTTTAACTTGGCCTATTAATTATACAGTCCTTTTGGCGTTGTTGTTATAGCTTCTGAAAAGTTGTCCCTCAGTGATGCCGACCTACCTGTTTTAAAAGTTAGAAGTAGTGCATACATATACGGAATATTATTCTGTTTTGTTTTCATTTTTGCTGTTATTTCAAGTGAGCATGTGCTATTAAATGATTATATGGTGTCATAGTTTTCGTATTGGACACAGGCACCCCTGCGAAAGAGGTGATCACGGGTGATAATAGGTCGACTGATGTTTAAAAATGATTTTGCTTCTCATATATTTTGACATTCCTTCATGTGGAATACTTCTCAAAGGCCTATAGCCTAATCTCCAAGCCACGCAATGCTTTGGAATAGGAACATAAAGAAAAATTGGATTCTAAAAGTCAATTGTCAGTCTCAAGTTAGTCTCAATGCCACGTGTTTAATTAGACTATCCTGTTCAATATTAGGCAACTCATCATCTGTAGCCTAAACGAACTATCCCAAGCACTTGCAAGACGTTTACATTATAGGATATTGGATTTTAGTTTGGACCAAAATTCACCTTTTCCTCAGCAAAAGAATACGGTGAATCAATGTGACTGACTGGTATTGTTTTAATCTGGAAACAACTCAGTCTAATTAATATATATATATATATTTAATATCCCCATATGCTCTGCCAGCTTATTTCAAAGCAAAAACAATTTACATTGACCAACGTGTTACTGGTATTATAGGCCTATATTGTCTCATACGTGTGCAGAATGACCTTCGGTTTTAGCCTATATACTCTTTCTTTGCTGTCAGATTTTTAGAAATCACTATATAAGTTGAAATAACGGGAGTCGGTCGAAGTGCTCTTGCAATTTCGCTCGCAATGCATGAACAGATTCCCCGTTTAGTTTCTAACTAAATCGTACACATTTCTCATGCTATACACGCAACAACACTAAATATGCTATTATATATTGGGGATAAAAATACCTTTGCTGTGTAGCAACATTTCCTGGAAAACAATTATTTTTTACAAATAATAATAATAAATAAAAATACAACAACAAATAGGCTATTATATATTGGGCATACAAAATACCTTTGCTGTGAAGCTAAATTTCCGAAGCAGGTCCTCCTAGTATTATCCAAATAGAGTGAAGTTGGAGATCTGATATAATCGCCTGGATTGCCGTGCAGGTCCAAGACGATCGAGGTGTTTTCAACACAAGCCTAAAGAGGAGACGGAGTCAGTCTATAGGAGGTTTTATTGAACTGAAGCACAGGCTGGAGAGACCAAAGGACGACGCGCCAAGACAATTGGACGAGAGATTTGGAGGAGGGCGGGAGGAGGGCGCGGGAAACGAAACGAGGGATGAGATACAGCGTTGCCAGATTTTACGAGAGAAATAAGCAACCAGGTCTATGAAAACAAGCCCAAAAGAACCGAATATATAGGCCACTGGCCAGTGGCCGCATGACACAAATCTGGTACTGGAGTACCCTGGCACAAAACATTTTCAGATGGGGGTTAGGGGACAATTTGGACAAATACATTAATTTGGGGGTCCGTCCATGACATGAAAATATTTGAGAACCTCTGCCCAAACAACAAGCCCAAATAAACAACTACACTTTAGAAACAAGCCCCCAAAACTGCAACCCGCAACTTTACTGTACATATCTTTCTTTCAAATGATGTTTTTTGCATATCATTGTATATTTGTTGTTTGTCTTAAAATGTCTTCTCGATTAATTGAATACATGACAGGACCTTAATGGAAACAAGCTCTGTGGGCTTATCTGGGTCTGGGACCTGGGTCATCCTTTTAGCATTCTTTTGTATAAATCTGTGCCACCGTGCCTTGTTTTTGCAAACTGTTAATAAAGTATTCAATCAATCAATCAATCAATCAATCAATCAAAAAAAATATATATATATATTATATATATTTAGAAGCAAACTTCACAGAAAAACAAACCCAAAGTCGCTTATAATAAGCAGACATGGCAACACTGATGAGGTGTGTCTTTCTGGAAAAGAGGGCGTTGCCTGTCCCAAAAGCCACATGCTTGACTGATTCTGTGTTTTGATGGCATTCCACCCACTGACTGGGCGAAACACCGCGACGTTTACGGAAACACTCGTCAAAGAGACGGCTTGTTTTCGTTCACCCCCAGCGACAGCTCCACTTTGATTAGATTGTGTACAAGTTTGTGTGACACTGTTTCCGAGGGTCTGTGGATGCAGGTTCATTTGGAGTGCACCGTTTTCACACGCAATTTGTTACGTGATTTGCTGCAATCCGTCAGTTATAGGCTTAGGCTATTCCCTGACAGGTAGCGTCGGCTATTTGAAAATAGCCGATCTACAAGCTCACAACGTGTAGCATCGCGAGCTTGTAGATCTGCTATTTTCAAAGAAAAGTCTTGAAGAAAATGTGAAAAATGTGTAATATTTTTTAAACATTTTAACAACTCAAATCTTGTATGGGGGTCCCTATAGGCATACACATATTTGCAGATGGGGGGGGGGGGTCTGCAGACAAATACATATTATTACAGGGACTGACCCCCATAGTTTGAGTTGAAAGAAGAGAAATCTTCATATAACAAAGTTTATGAATGTCATTTTAACTATATGACACTTGTTTTTATGAAAGAAAAAATAGAAGATAAACACAAACAGACATAGGCCTAATAGCTCTAACACAAGCCTAACCCAAATTAGTGAAAACGCAATTTAAATTTGTATTACTAAGTGAATTTTATCATTAAAATGTTATAGGACAAGTAGCCTATATACCATTAGTCATCAGTTGTTTCGTTTCAATTAGGATGGTCAATTATCATCCAATAGACCCGCTATGACACAAAGCTATAATAATCAATCTCTCTTCTGTTTATTCACTCTTAAAAGGGCTTTGTTTCACGTGGGACCAAATTGGACTGTCCTCCTCCTGACAGTCTAAGCCTTTATCCTGCAGGTCAGTCGCTGTTGTTCATTGTCTATCGACTATCGCACCCTTTAGCGTTTATGGACACATTGAAGTCACTGTATGTGACATTGAAGAGGGTGTAACATTTCAGCTTTCCCATAAGTTTCGTATTTATCCATTCTCATTTACCTATATCCATCAATAAAAAAACACAACAAACAAGTCTGGCCATATTTCTCCATTAAATTGCATATCTCTTTCAATTGTTTTCTCATATTAAGTGAAAGAAAACCACGTTTGGATCGAGTAATGCGTCTTATTTTTCGGTTCCTAAAAACAAAGCGAAAACTAAAACCCAACAGCAACAACCGAATAGTGACAGATGAATGCATTATATCACACTGATCCAACTCGTGAGCAGTACATCTTACTGTAACAGAATTCAGACAATCTAAATAGCCACTGACAACCACCCGACACACGGGTATTGATACGGGCCTATACTTTATCAATTATTCTGGTTTTTTTTCATAGAGGAACTTTACCCGCCTCAAAACCGATACATTCTTCCAATGATACCTGCGTAGGATGAGCCTGATCTGTAATAGAAATGCATAGGATATGCGTAGCCTACTATAGCCATGAAATGGAAAGCAAAGTAGCCAACATGCCCAACATGTGTAGGCTATATGCAACTTATCTTTGAGCTATTTTTGAAGATTGCGAAAATTTGAGTGACACAAACAATCAAAATTCAGCTGAAATAAACTTCGATGTTGTCATAAATCCATGATATTTTTTGTGCGTATTTCACACATTTCCAGGAGTTTTGCTTTTTAAATGTATTTATTTGAACAAAAAACTGACCACTCCCGGTGAAATCCATCTCAACAGGTTGCCAGTGTCCCCTCTAACAGTGTTAATGTTGTTCTCACAAGCTTGTAAAACAACAACAACAATTGCGCTCATTATTTATGGAACGTACGGTATTTTTCCGTAATGTCTGCCTGGTAAAATTGGTTTATTCAACCATTATGACATGGAGGCTCAATGATGGAGCCATTAATGATGTGGCATCAACCTCTTTTGACTTAACTGGACTAATTTGGCATGAGACAAAGGTTTGTCTATAATTTACAGGTCAGTATGGTGACAGGTTTGAATTAGTCTCGGCTATTTGAAAATAGCCGATCTACAAGCTCACAACGCCATGTGAAGCATTGTGAGCTTGTAGATCTGCTATTTTCAAAAACTCTTTCAATAAAATGAGGAATATTTTTGAAACACTCTAACAACACAAATGCTCCCTGGCACAAACACTTTCATGAAAATATTTTAAATAATAAAGAATCAGTTATAGGATCCCTTTACAAGGAGAACCCCATCCCTATGAACCATGATATCACACCGTTAAGTTAACTTTCTTATCTCGGTGTCCTTCATTCTTCATCTTTTACCAACACAAGCTACATTATAATCTAAATAAGAGCTGACATTACATCAGTGAGCTTTTACCATTACCAACACAAGCTACATTACAATCTAAATAAGAGCTGACATTACATCAGTGAGCTACGGGACAATAGGGTGCGTGTTTTCAAATAAATAAACAGTCAAAAGACTAAAGGGAATCCTAACCTTAGATGGAAGCACAGAATTCCTCTCCAAAGCCAAAATGACAATTGCCCGATGGCGGAGGACAGGGAGACAAGAGAGGTTGTCAGGAGTTGAACAAGGGATTAAAACTCCCAGATTGGTATCTATCATCACAATAACAATGTGACATGTAAGTGTTTCATTACGGGTCTTGTTGCCAAGGGGCAATTCACAGTTGATACAATATCCACACGTATGTATTGAAAATATAGTCCAGGGGTCTTCAACGTTTTTCAGGGCAAGGACCCCTTATGAGAAAGATGAAGCAGGGACCCCACTACATATTGTATAAAATTGGGTTGCAGATTAAACTTTTTCCTATAGGTTTCATAGATAGCTTCATAGGCTTCTATGTGTGTATTTTCAGACAGTTAACCTTTTAAACACTCAATATTTAGTCAACTTGACCTTTCACTCTGTACTTTTATTCCCTCAAACAAACTCTGTGAAATAGTCGATCTACAAGCTCGCGACGCCTATAGTTCTGCAAGGCCTTGTGAGTTTGTAGATCTGCTATTTTCGGCTAATGTTCCCCATCACATAAAGATTTGGCGGACCCCTGTAGTTACTCCCCTAGGGGTCCTGGACCCCCTGTTGAAGACCCCCTGCGTATAGTCATTTTTTTCATAGCCTACTTCTCTTCTACAAAAATTGTGACCTTCATGACAAGAATAAGGGCTGCTAACAACTTCACTAAATTATCCCGCAGAAGCCGATACTATTTGACTACAGATGAGGATTTAATCATTTTGCAGTTTGAAAACTTGTGATAATGACCCCTCAGTGGGCTATATTACACATTTCTGCCACGACGGCCCTGTGGACTATTGGCGCATCCTAAAATAAATGTCGTATACATTTAAGGATCAGGTCAAGGTCATATGCATGTCGATCCACTAAAACAACTTCTGGTGTTCTGGATTTTCTTTTGTCCCTTCATGCTCAATATCACATCAACTGATTCAGACGCATTTCAAAGACCACGAATAGCTATAGGCCCACTGGTTTGCGTCACTTGCGTGCATTGATTATTAGAGGAGGTTTCTTATCATGAAAACAAAACCGAATAATGCCGACTCCAATCACAAGAACAGATTACTAAACCCACAAGCCAAATTACGCACGCAAGGGATAATTAATAATAATAATTAAAAAAACATGTTTATTAGGCTAAGTAAGCATTTATCAGCAATTAATAACTTAGAGATTTTCCAATTTTCTTACAGGATGATTATTAATTACAATATGATATTTTGATGATATTAAACACTAAACACATAACAATTTGAAAACTGTAACATACTGGTTGTAAAGTTAAGATAGTTTCAGAAGATGTTTATATAGGCATAACGAAAGAATATAGGCCTGCACTCCCCTACACAAAATAACTTGAATACATATGGCTGAATTAATTAATGCTTCATTTCAAAGTGAAGTTAAAACAACATGATTGAACTATTGAATCAGATCTCCATTTTCGCTGGTTTATTTTGTGTTTGTGTTGTTTTGCTTCTTCGGGTGTGTCTTGTTGACGGTTCAGTTTAGATCCCCCAGGCCAGTGGCACTGGTGATGCGACAGGTGCCACGACGAGGCCAGGTTAAAAGGTCAGACAAACAGCTCCCGACCATTATATGAATCCTATTCAAATTGAGATCTGCTCACCTCAAATTGTCACAGGTAATGGATAGCCTAGATTTGAAGAGCAAGTGTGCGTGCTCTCTGCCATCGACGATAAAACAAGCGATTGGGCTCTATACTGCAGGTCCGGCTCAGACCATGCAGAGGCTGTTTCATACTGGTTGTTGTAGTAACCAGTCTATATGAAACAGTGTCGTCACTGAAAACCACATTGGTTACTAAGTATTGAGGGTTTAAGTGGTTAACTGTCTGATAATACACATTAATAATGAATCCAAATGAATCCAACACTGATGATAGTGCTGTCAAACAAGTCTATCAAGCGATTTATGAAATATATGACATGGTTTAATCTATAACACAATGCTATAATATGGGGGTCCCTGCTTCATCTCTATCTCAGCTAAGGGGTCCTTGACCTGAAAAACGTTGAAGACCCCTGCGTTAGACATTAGATTAATTTAGTTTCATTTGAGGTTATCCGTGCCCATAATTTTTCGTGCATAGATCTATTTTCTGCATGGATCACATGACGGAGTATAGGATAATAGGCCTACTCTTATCACTCCTGCAGAGGTGTGTATTATGTTGCAGGGAAAGTGTGCTCGGTGTGCGATGCACTGATTCGTTCCCAGAGTGATGCATCGCCTCTCCTCTCGCTCCACGTGGCCCCTCTTGTCGCTCCACACGCTCAATAAGATGAATGGGCCCGCGAGGAAAAGCCCACTTAATGACAACTTTTATAAATCTACCCGCACGCTTGTCTCTCTGTGGTCAGCGATTCGAAATGAGACAGATAATTAGGCCATAATAGCTTGAGAAAACACCTCAATATTGATGATTCCATTAGGCCATGCACTTCTCTTTTCACAACACCAATCATTCTTTTGAAACAATTTAGCATTCTCATTTTTTTAAGAGTCCATGTGCCATAATTTGTGCTAATAATCACATTTTCTCTGTTTCATGCATTTGCAGCCTACTTGAAATAATTGTCAAATTAACCTTTGTTGAGGAGCCTATATAGCCCAGTGCTCTTCACTCCCAGTGCACCTCACTTGGAGAATCACTGACACATCCCTTGGAGCAGACCCTCTTTAAAGCTGAAATCCGAATCTGAATAAATAATATTTTAACCAATCTGCATGGTGGTTAATACGATTTAACTGTTTGGAGAGTGGTTTGAATCCACATGGGATATGAATGTTATACGGATTGTAGTTTTAAAGCACAACAAGGGTCATCTTTGAGGGGTGTCAAACACTTTGACCTATTCTATATGTTGCCTAGAGTGCTGCAATCACTTCCTGCACGAAACGCCAACAGCTGGATGCACGTATAGTGTTTTTCTTGATATAATAATAGCCTACAGTATTAGCCATATGTTGCCATATGTGAATGATGTATTCACATTGAAGTCGTCACTATTACTTTCATGATCCATGTGTTGTTAATTGGCGATTCCGCCTCCCTGTTCTTTAGCACTTCACGTTTTTCTCCAAATCAGCCTTTGCCATCTGTTTTGGCAACCCTCTATTTTGCCCCTGCATCTTTTTCTGAACATCTTCCTGTGTTTTGTGCACTGTCCACCCTCCCTCCAGCTTTGTCTGTCCCAGACCAGCCCCATCCATTGTTCCCCTTCTGCCTCCCATTTCCGTTTCGGCTTTGCCCTCTGACCCCGCACCCTGTTCTCCGCTCCTCCCTCCTGCTGGCACCCCTAGAACCCCAAATCTTCTTGTTCTTCTGTTGGCCGCTCCCCCTGAGTTTCTCGGTGGCTAATAACTGTTGCCAGCAAGCTCCTCACAAAATCCCAGCATGATGGCCATTGTATGGCCCACAATGGCATACAGGCTGTAATAGCCATTAGCAAAAGAGGGCACTGCCCCATGTATAGCATTTAGAAGTGTTTAGTTCAACCTGCAAGTTGGACTCACAGGCAGAAGGAGAGTCTTTTCTACTACATCTACATGTCATGATAGATAGAAGGATACACTTTTCTACTATTTCTGGCATATAGGAGAGTCTTTTCTACTATCAACCTATGTCATGTCAGAAGGAGAGTCCTTTCTACTATCCATATATGTCTATGTCATGCTAGGAGTCTTTTCTAGAGCTACCCATGTTATGATAGGAGAGTCTTTCCTATTTATCTATCTATGTCATGAGAGTCTTACTATTATCATGATAGTCATTTCTACTATCCATATATCTATGTTGGAGAATCTTTTTTTATATTGATGACTTAAATATGTCATGATAGAAGGAGAGTCTTCTACTAACCATCTATGTCATAGGAGCTGTTCATGTAATTATTATGATGGACGCGATTCAAAATGCTGGGCCTACAAAAATGATTTAAACACACACACACACACACACACACACACACACACACACACACACACACACACACACACACACACACACACACACACACACACACACACACACACACACACACACACACACACACACACACACACACTCGTTGATGATCAGAGAGATGTTGTCTTTGTGCCTGTCAATCAGACTTGGTTTCCATGGAGACTGACATCACAGGGAGTGAGTAAGTTGGCCAATGGCTATAATACAGAGTTTAGTTGCCTCATGGGAACTCTTGTTCAGATGAATCACTTATTCCAGACTGATAGTGGACATATAGGGTTAGACAAGCTGATGGTAAGACCTCAACCTCGCTCAATTGCAATGCAACTCATGATGAAATCATATGGATTATATTGTAGTAATAGTGCAGCAATGTCAAAAGACAGTTAGTTTGTCCATCTCATTCAGATGATCTGAAGATCCACATATAGCAATACAATTTGTATCGCATTGTATATCTTGTATGTTTCTTGATTATCTTGATTATGAATTGAATACATAGGACCACAATGGAAACAAGCCATCAATTGAAACAAGCCATCAAGGCTTTTTTGTGTTATCCTTTTAGCATTGCTTGCGTAAATTGAACTTGCTGTACTGTATGCAAACTGTTAATAAAATATGAAATCAAACCCTCAATCAATCAATCAATCAATCAATCAATCAATCAATCAATCAATCAATCAATCAACTTGTTTTCTATAGCTAGTCTATAGCTTGAGTCCAAGGCATATGGCCACTTATGACCACTTATTACATTTGAGGAAAGTGTGGTTGCAATTTCATTTTGCAAGTCACAATTAAGGAATATATATGGTATTTTTTGTGTGAAGAAAATCTATGAAAATGGAGGTCTTGGTATCATACCAAGGAGGTGGTAGAAGTTGTGTTGTCGATCGAAACACATGACAAGAAGGGCTGGTGGTTTGTTATGTGCTTAACAATCTGCAAAGAAAAACACAAATGAGTGTCATGTGCAGGTGTATTGACGACGAAAGTGTACAAGACAGGTAGTGACCAAAAATCCACGACTGGTTGTTTGAATGCAGACCTAAGAAAGACAACTCTTAAACATAAACTTAAACACAACACATGACAATGATCTAACAAGGACTGACAGGGGAACAAGAAAATGATGATACGCATGAGTGGTGGTGATTACAAATAAGATACAGCTGGGGCACACAGGAACATGGATCTAAAGACCAGGAAACATAATACAAAGAAATACAAGACCTGGACATGACAGTCAATGAGGGAAAGTCTCAACTGTGACAAAAGAGGCCAGAAACATGGCTGTAATCTCCTGTGTTGACTGATAAGTATAATAAGGCAATTGATTAGTTATCTCCACCTGTGTGATGTTAGTAATAGTCCCCCAGCATCATAATGCCTAGCATAGCGTAACCCTGTGTTGATTGACAGTTGTGTTCACCTGTGTCTCTTATCCCCGATTGAACCCTCAGTTTGTGTTCCCATTTTTTAGATGTTGTTACAGTGTTCTGTTTGAGTCTTAGTTTCCTAGGGTATAGTATGTTCCAAGAGTTGGTCATTAAATTCTTGTGCACTTGACCTGCTCTACCTCAGCCTCTGTTAGCGTTTGGGTTCACGATCTCCTGTGTGTGTGTGTGTGTGTGTGTGTGTGTGTGTGTGTGTGTGTGTGTGTGTGTGTGTGTGAGAGTGTGAGCATATGTTTTTGTATTATTTACACTTCTGCTTATTGCAGCCTGATTATTGCCCAATGTTTAATGTTGATGTGAAA
>NC_137624.1:24472910-24550410 GCF_963280865.1 Gymnoscopelus braueri
GAGAAAATAACTTGGTAAAACATCTTCAATAAATACATTATTTAAGATATTCAATGGTTTCGCCACTGCGCCATTAAACTATAATGCGGCTTATGTATCAATTAACTTATTATTAACTTGTATTTCCTAGTTCTGTAAAGCAACTGCAGCTACATCCTATTGTATGTGACGAAGGCCGTATATATATATAAAGGTTTTTATTTCAAGAACAGTTAAAACAATTATAGTAATGGTTATAAAGATAATAAAATAGTAATAGTTATATATATATATATATATAAGAATAAACTTGGGTCTGGGACATAATACAAAACTTGTAACCACTTTAACTCTATACTTTATTGACCGAGGTCCCAGGGCTCTATTGGTCTGCTCCTTTTCCCCCTTCACACCAAATCTCTTTAATGAAAACAGGTGATCTACATGCTCACAACGTGTCCCAACATGACGCTTTGAGAGATTGTAGATCTGCTATTTCTACCAAATGTTCCCTCAGAATAGTGTTCATTTGTTTAATAGACTTATAATTACAACACCGGAAGGTGATCATATTCTGCTGTCTGCTTACAAACTTAAAACATTCTGTGCCCTTGCTTGTCTATTGACCAAATCTGAATCCAGTGAGAAAATGTTTTGATGCCATTCGATGCCAATTTAGTGTGTCCACTCCATCTCTGATTAACCCATTAGATTTTTTTTATAGAAAATTAATCTCTATCAAAATTGAGAATACATATTTAAATAGCAGAAATAATAAACTAGAGTACAGTAAAATCAAAGAGAAATGAAACTCGCCCAGCTTCGTCTTTACTGTCACAGATGTCAGCTCGTATTTGTACACATAAACATACAGACAACGGCGTTGATGTGTATTTGATAGGACCCTATGCTGTGGCATTCTCACAGTATATCACCAAGCTGGTGTGTTTTTGTGTCCGCAAAGTGTAGGACAACAATGTGTTTGACAATTTTTGTCTTTTGTTGAACATAGAATGAATGATGAATTAATACATTGATATTAACAGTCTTGAATTCTAAGCAATGTGCAGTGATTTCAGACAAGTGCAATGCAGATGAAACAAGGAAGCGCACTCACTCACAGTAAAATCACCAGTTGGTTACATTTGTACACTCTCTGGAGTTAAATTAACACTTACAATGCAGGTGTGTTTCAGGTGCACACATTTTTTGTGGCCTTATAATAAGGACGAGTTAAGGGAGTCTCATACTATTTCCTTATTATCATAGGAATAATCGATGCTACATTTAGCAACCCATCACAGCTGCAGTCCTCCTGCTGAGCTATCCCACTCAGTTAGTCATTTCACATTGGTAATAACCATAACACCAACACAATTAACATAAGCAATATAATCACCCTCATCATAATCATCATTATCATCATCACCATCATCATCATCAACTCCACCATTCCCGACCCAGACACAATTATGACCATAGAGCCAAATAAGGCAGCATTTTGTCCACAGAATTCATGCAATATTAGGAAAACACATCTATTGGAATTGCTATCACGCATAGTGGAACATTAATTACTAGACGCGTTCCTCCAAATTATTTGCTTTCTTTCCTCCCAGATTCGACTATTTATCCTCCACTGTGTCTACACACAATGTGTAGCCTATTTTTCATACCACTTATTATTATTAATTTTCTTTACCATTATCTCTTTTTGTTCTTTTTCTCTCTTGCCTAATTTATGCTCCGTGGTATGTCAGTATCGAGGCGCCCGAAAATAGCCGACCTACAAGCTCACGACGTCGCGTCTGCGGCGTGCCGTGAGCTTGTAGATTGGCTATTTTCCTGGCCTGTGCTACCATTGTACGAAGGACTATAAATTAGGCGTCTCTCTCTCTCCCTCTACACTTTCCCCCTGTAGTGATTGATGGAGTCAGGCAACGGAGCACAGAGCAATGTGTGTCCACCAGTCCAAGACAGCCCGCATCTGAGAGAGAGAGAGAAAGAGAGAGAGAGAGAGAGAGAGAGAACAAGAAGAGAAAAAAGGGGAACGAGAAGAGAGAGCAAGAGGGAAAAGCGAGCTGGTGGTGGAGGTGCTGCAGAATTAAACAGAGCGAGAGGAGGGGGGGGATACGAAAGAGGGCGAGAGAGACGGAGAGGGAGAGTGGAAGCGAGAAGGGGAGGAGGTATGAGAGAGAGGGGAGCTCAGCTGAAAGCCGCAGACTTAATTCTATGCATCATTAAGCAGTCTCACTCAATGCAACATCCCCTATACATCATCCACGCTCAGTAAACACAACGATGACATTACATTAGCAACTGCAAATGAATTTTCTTTTTAGAAGGAAATTGAGAATAGTCTCTTTCTGTCCCTCTCTTTTGCCCTCTTTCGCGTGCGTGCGTGCGCGCGCGCACACACACACACACACACACACACACACACACACACACACACACACACACACACACACACACACACACACACACGCACACACACACACACACACACACACACACACACACACGCACACAGGCACTTGCAGAGCACAAATGCAGGCCATAAAAGGTAAGGAGATTTAACCAAACGAAAAAACACAAACACATTTCCCTTTTCCTGAATGGCCCTGCCTCTCTTGCTTGTTCTCTGTTTCCCAGGAAGAACAATAGAATACAGTGCACAAATGCATGCACAAATACATGGCTGTGCTGCACACACATCTGCTGAAATACATTTATGATGTGAAAGTATCGTACTTGCAATGAATATCCATTATTATTATTAGTAGCATTAGTATTAGGGATGCCCTAGAGTTCAAGAAACCATATGATTCCCTCAAATTTATCATTTACTAAACTATAGATTTATTCCTAATTTGCTTGTTTATTTTAGGTTAGAGTTAATTGTTGGCCGATATTTAATTGTATTTTATTTAGACGTTGTAGTGAGGAGATAGGGGGAAGACCTGCAACACATGTATTCATCCAGAATCAAACCAGGAACATTGTAATTGTGTACTTGCTAAGCTACCCGCACACTCCTATACATGTACAATTTGAATGGCTATTCTGTATATTATCATTATTACAAATATACTGTAGTGTAGGTCTACCTTCCCCTTCTAACTTCTAGCCTGAAAGTAACATTCATTTAATCAGTGATGAAAATTAATATGTGCGTGCGGGTTGCGCAAGTGCACGCGCGCGCACACACACACACACACACACACACACACACACACACACACACAGTTCTTTTGCCATGCATGCCCAAGAAAATGAGAATGACATAAATTATCAAGCTAATCAAAAGCATAATTATGTTTTTATTGCACAAATTATGTATTTTCCCCCAAAGTAGCCAGGCTTTCAACCCTAGGAAATCTATTAAGGTTATGCTATAGATCATCCCATCTGCTGTGGCATGTGTATATATCGCCTGGCTCATTTGAGGAATATTGAATCGGTTACAGAAAAGTAAGCCCTGGATTGAGTCAAATGTAAAAATCCATGCATGTGTGAGGAGCTGTCACTGGGTGCTGTAATGACAGATGACGCTGGCTCTCTCTTTCTTTGAAAGGTGATAAAAAGTCAAATAATGAGAACTAGGGAGAGACAAGTGTGTGTGTGTGTGTGTGTGTGTGTGTGTGTGTGTGTGTGTGTGTGTGTGTGTGTGTGTGTGATGTGTGTGTGTGTGTGTGTGTGTGTGTGTGCGTGTGCGCACGCGAGTGCGTGCGTGTGTGTGTGCGTGCGTGTGGGGGGCAGAAGGAAAGGGAATTGGAAGATATCTGTCAAAAGATAAGGGCAATCAATCAATAGGGAAAGGCATCTGTGGATATTTTGAATGATGGAAGGTGCTGTTTCTTTCTCAGTTTCCCCCATGTGACACCAGTGCAGTCCAGAGTTCAAGAGTCAGCGAGGGGTCAAGAGTATGAACTCTAAGATTTATACATTGTCGTACGACATGCAGAGAAAATAGCAGATCTACAAGCATGATCTTGCCTTAACAGCGAGGTACTAATATACTCCTTAGATTACAATTATATAGTCTACAGATGTATGTTGCATGTTTCTGTTATTATTTATTTTGTGTGGCTTAGAATCACACTAATTTGAGAAAGGAAGAGTGTTTTATTTGTGTGTTTATGTAAGAGAGAGAGAGAGAGAGAGAGAGAGAGAGAGAGAGAGAGAGAGAGAGAGAGAGAGAGAGAGAGAGAGAGAAAGATGGCAAGAGATGGAGAGAGATGGGAGCGGAAGAGAGACATTTTTCAGCAACTGCTCATTACATAACAATGGGAACACATCAAAATGACAACAAACTCATTAATGGCGCCTGTAAGGAGAAATTGGAGAGAAAACATAGAAATCTTTACTCCTGGTAAAATGAGTTGCCATCATCCTGATCCTACCAATTTTGAGGGTGAGGCACTCATTTAAAGAGGCACATAGCGCTTCTTTTTTACCTTTCTTTTGGGAATATGCCAATATTTAAAGTATATTTCCTATGGAAGGGCCAATGTGGTAACCAGACCTTTGCTCATCTACTGCCTCTCTCCTTCCCTGCTATCTGTCTCCCTGCAATCTCTCTGCATCAAACAAAACCAGAGACCCCCTACCTCCATGCTGACCCCACGCCGTGCTCTGGGACTGACCTAATCCGAGGTGTGAACTTCTGTCAAGACCCAGGCTGCTACACTCCAAGTGATGGAGCTCCCCGTGTCATTTTTACAGTCCTCCTCCTTGCCTGTTTAATGACTCCAGTTTGGTTATGGTAAAGGGGCTTTGAGCAGTAACTGCCCTGGAGAGAGAAGCACACACACACACACCCACCCATCAAAGTGGCTATGAGAGGAATGTGGACATTTGTTTGTTTTATCATCCAGTACCAACACTTATCTGCTTAATCATAAAGGATGGGTCTGGGAACGAGGCTGGAGGGATACCATGGCAGCAAATCAAACATCCCAACTGCTGTAACTGTGTCTGCTTGAAGGATGGGATGCATTCATCTCTGTAACAGCAGCTCACCAAGGATATAGATTCTGTTTGGAAAGAGGGTATTGACATTTGTACAGCGAGTGTGTGTGTGTGTGTGTGTGTGTGTGTGTGTGTGTGTGTGTGTGTGTGTGTGTATATATATATTTATATATATTCATTTATTTGTATTATCCTTTACTTGCTCTCTCTTATTCTCTCTTCCAATCTCTTGCAAACACTTCTGCCTAAGTTACTAGATTGTGTCCGAATGCTACAATCCAGGTGACTAGACTGTAGTTACAGAACATGAGACACACAGAACACTTTAATTAAGTCACAGGATCTCTCTCTGTTTGTGCCCATTGCAGGTCAATCAGTCTCTGCCCTTCATTTCCCCTGTGTGGGAGGCCAATGTGCTGGGGTGAGGAGCTGGGAAACTCCCATGATTTATGCCCCTTTGCAGGCCTGACTGCCTCTCACCTCATTGAGGATAGCACCAGCCTGGGCCGCCGGGGGTAACAAGGGCTGATTACTTCTCACCATTATTTTATTTGAGGAATTGTTCACTGGTATTTATAAACCCACTTTCGTCTGATTAACATCCAGTTAGTAAATATTGAGTAGGAAAACGTTTATCTGCCTACTTTTGTCTGAAAGTACATATTTTTAATAGCTGAGTGATTATTCCATAGATCAGATGTTAATGATTAAGCTCTGCAAAGGGAAGGGAGAGGGCACTTTATTACCTGTCTCACATGATAGATTTTCATTTCCTTTTTCATTAATTCTTTCTTTGTCAATGTGCACTCCTCAGGTGTTAACATTTTAGATCAATTTTGGCATTTGAGAGAACTGAAAATGGTTCATCATCATATTCTTACGGAACAATTTCATCATCTGAGAGTCCATTGACCAGGAAGATCCATTTAGGCCAAATACATGCACCCAGCGCCTCTCTTTTCTTGTCAGGGGCTCTTAAGTGCAGCATCAACAACATTCAAATATGCAGCAGGGAAAAGTGCCTACATAAGATCCTTGTTGCATTTCAGTAAAGCAGCTCATACTCTTGGCTGACAACTGAATCACTTCGAGGTCCAATTTGAAGCTTTCTGCACTTGTGTCAACTTTCATCGTAGGATCAAGCAACTCTGGCATATTAAAATCAACCAACCTTACATGGAGAGAGGGCCACACGCACGCGCGCGCACACACACACACACACACACACACACACACACACACACACACACACACACACACACACACACACACACACACACACACACACACACACACACACACACACACACACACACACACACACACACACACACACACACACACACACACACACACACACACGCGCAAGCATGCAACTAACAGCATAGCAGTAGCAAAGCACTGTGACTCAAGGCCAAAGAGGTTTGTTTTTATCATGGGCAAAGAGGGCAAATCATGTTGGTATGAAGAGGGCTATATAAATGCAAATTGTATTGGAGATCTATTAGACTCCCGGAAAAGGTTTGTATGTAAATGCCCTATAAGACCACAGTAGAGCACTCAGCCCATTCAGATTAGTGAGGTCTGCTGCAAAAGACAAAATAGAAATGGGAAAAAAAAGAAATGCAATTGCTTGGTGGTAAATCATGGTGAACAAGGTGAGAACTTCAGTAATTGAATGGCTGAGGTATTTCTTTGTAATTTAATGTATATGCAAGAGAGGTGTATTGAGGGGCAGATGCTGTGGGCATTTGGAAAAGGCTGCTGGGTTCTGTCATGGTATTTGCTTTACTAAGGGAAGAACTCTGATGCATAAAATGTGAATGAATTCAAGGTCCATATAGGTGTGAAATTCAGAGATTATGGTGCTGATAATTCATTCATTCAGTCATTTTGTTCACGGTACAAGGCTTTTCTATACAAGTGCAGCTCACAGATTCCGTGGGCATAAGCAGCTCTGCCATCACAGAAGACTGTCGAATGAGGTAGAGGTTGAAGTGACAACAAATGAGTTACTGGCTACATCGTTTATGGTCTCATTGGCCTGAGATATAAGCTTTAGAGATCAAACATAAGAAAATAGGTTTATCTGTCTAGTAGTAGTGTCACATCAAGTACAAAGCAAAGTCTCATTTGCTATGACATGACCAAGTTAAACATTGTGGAGAACACTTCATAGTCAGTTAGGGAAAGAGCACTAGGACATGCGTTAGGATGTGCAGTAAGTGGAGCAATGATGCCCTCTAGCTTCCATCAGAGAGAAGCACAGACACTAATACACTACAACAGACTCAATTGAAATGACTGATTTGACCATTTACAGAACACAGGATTTGTTGATCGCTGACTCAGTCAATTCCCTTGTACTCTACCACCAAGTACCACATTACAAAAAATAAAATAAAAAAGTTTACATAGAAATGGCAACTGAATTAAATAATCTAATATATACAGTATATACAATATGTATACTGCCTTCTGAATATTATGAATTGTAATACTTTATTCATAGAATAGGTCTTTTCTATTTTAGCTGACCAATTCATTATACTGTTCATTAAAAACATTATATTATATAACACTAAACATCAAATGTTTACTGGCAGATATACTCATTTTCAATTATTTTTATTCTATACAGCATATTGTACATTTGTTGTCTTAAACTCTAGGCAAGGCACAGGCATTGCATTGAATTTATATATACTGGCTATATTTTTTAATGCAATGACAATATACTGCCTGAAATTGAGCTTGAACTGAACCCTGATAGAAATGATGGTTAAAGTGCAAAAACTGGAATCTCTTGAGGGGTGAGTGTTCATTCTCCACTATTTCTTCCGAACCCTTATATTCTGGCAAACCCATGTCATGCCATCCTGAAAAAGAGAGCACATCATGTCAACCATAAATACAAAGAACTGAAAGACAGTGCTGATTTATGCCTAATTCATGCTTCGGTGACAAAGTGTTGTGTGTCACTAAACACAAATAAAGTATTTTCAACTGAAAAAGTTAAAATATTGATACTGAGTTTCTGAGATATCCATGGGAAATGTTTGCTCACTTTTCTCACTTTTCAGTCAGTGGCAAATGATAAGAAAAACAGACATTTGCAGTTGCATTCACCTTATGAATTCTCATCCATAAATTACTCCACAATGCACAATCTCTACTGAGAGCTCTATAGATTAAGGTATTTTTCAGGAGCTCATTTTCTAAACTGTCTATTTTCAGCATACATAATTGCCTATTATAACTTACAGTTTGAGAGTTCAATACACAGCCTAAATCACATTACAAATATTCACGGACATTACTACGATATAATTATGTATTATTTAGTGTGGTGGTGATAACCTTTCCTGTCTGCAGCAAATTAACACTAATAATAATAATATACTGTGGGAGAAACCATGTTATTTTCTGTTATTTCCCTGCGTTGCAAGGTTTTGTTATTGGTTCGGTGTGTCTGTCTAGCTGTTGAGTTTCTTTCCCACTTGCTGAGAATTCCCCCGATTTTAAGCCTTATTGCAGATCAGCGACTGGAGCTAGTGTGAAAGGGCTCAGATCCCAGATTTTGCCAAGCCCCCATCAGTCTGCGAACAAATCTGAAATACGGCAATGACTTCAAACCAAATCTGAAACAAGCTTAGCAAAAATAATAATGTTGTTTATTCATTTTCTCTCCAATTTAGTCATTGCTAATTTCCCATGTGTACAGCAGTCCCAGTCGCTGCCACACAACACTATTGGCCTGGGGAGGGTAGGCTGTAGGCTACCACATGCCTCCGTCAATATGGAATCACTGGCCACTTCTTTTAACCTGAGTTTCACCAGGAGAGTGTTACGTAATTTTTTTAATTGGTCAATTTGTTTAATGCATTGAGAAAATGCAGGAATTGAACTGGGTTGGATTAAAAAAATTACGCACCATCACAGCTATTCGTCTGACAGCATTTCTTTGTGCAAGAGGTCATAGAAAAGCGATTGTTCATTTAACTAGACCAGGAGACCTGGTTGTGCCAGACCCCTAGTGGTTAAATACTCGAGGTGACGTCGAGGTGACGTCACGCCGACATCTGATTGACTGGGTAGGAAAAGAGGGACAGACCGACAAAGCCTCATGTAGGCCAGACCCCTTAAAAATTCAATTGTTTTTGCGTGAAAAATGCACTCTGTTTGCAAGGAGCTCAACACCTGTGGAGGTTCACACTATCTTCACCTGTTCCCCTCCCAATTCAACAGGTGCCCCGACTAAACAGTAGGCGCTGCTAATGCAGCAACAACGACACAATCCCCTACCCTGGATGCAACATCCAATCCTCTGCGTAGGAGTGTTCTTTACCACATCCTTAAAATCGAGTTTATCAGATGGGTATAAACATGGGTACAGCATGATGCAGTTTATCAAACTCACAATTACAATACACTGTCCTCCATTTTTAGATACTAGTGCAGTGTTCTGTTGTCAGAGTACTTTGAGGCCAATCTATGATGTCATTCGATGACACGCCAACTTGGGACAGTTTGGGGATCTCCAAATTAGGGCAAAGTTTCAGCCCAGACACAGGCAAGACAGACAACTTAAACTAATACCGGCTATGTAGTTACAGGGATGAAAGAAGAACTATTCTAATCGTGGTAACAGATAACTGCTGTCATGACAACAGGGCCAGCAATGAGGTCACAGTTCAAGCAAAGTCAACTCTAAGCGATGGGCACAGTGCTCATCGCAACGGTGCCAGAAAGACAATTGCATAAAGTCTAAACTAAATACAGCACCTCCCTTGCTTGTATGTGTGCATGCTGGTGACTGTGTGTATATACCTGAACTCCCTCAACAGTGAACGATGAGCAGGCCTGGATCTGCCACATGCGGTCCCTGATAGTATGCAGGTTTAGGCTCTCAGCTAGTTCAGATGCGGAGGCAGCTGGCAGCAGGTCCTGCTTGTTGGCAAAGATCAACACCGGTACACCAGCCAGCATGTCCTCTTCGAGCAACTCAAACAGCTCCTGGGAGGACCAGACAGAGAAGAAAGGATTTCCTAGGACTGGAAGGATTCTTTTCATGGTGAAAACACATTTAATGTGTTGCAAATGACTAATGAATCAGTAACACCATCTGTCATAGACAACAGTCTTTCTTAAGGATGGCTAGACTACAGCAAGTGGTTCTCAACCTCATTTCAAGGGTCCCCTAGTTTGATATGCATTAGGTCACGGACCCCTTTATCTCTGGGACCCCAATCTACACTGTGCAACCTCAGTGTTAATAATTTAACTCTGAGAGTGTACAAATGGAAGAACATGGATCCTTACAGGTCCATTAGGCTCCATACTATCAGAATTACAGACCTGTAAGGGTCCATTTGGTTCCTCCCACTCGAACTCCATCAAGGACCCCTGGGGGTCACTAGTTCTCAACTTGAGTGGACCAGAGGTTAAATCATATGAACAACATACTGTACCTGTTTTGTCTCTTCAAGCCGTCTCCTGTCTGTGCTGTCGATTACATAGATCTGTAAACAACACAGTTATGGACACAGATAACATTAAATATGTGCATTAGTATATAACTGCAATAACTGGTTGTATAAGAACTTCTAAATAGCACCTACCAGCACATCTGTGTTCTCAAAATAATGCTTCCAGTAGGGACGGATTTTGCGCTGACCTCCAATGTCCCAGACATTTAGCTTAAAGCCTGATGATTGAACACTCTTAATATGGAACCCCTGAGGAGAGGCGACATAGAGCCACAATTATGCAATATCTGGCCTGGAATATGAGTGAGTTATAGTATTCCAAACTATAGTGCCATATGTTGAAGAATAAGCATGAAATTGAAATCATAATTGAGTGTCTGTGTGTGTGTGTGTGTGTGTGTGTGTGTGTGTGTGTGTGTGTGTGTGTGTGTGTGTGTGTGTGTGTGTGTGTGTGTGTGTGTGTGTGTGTGTGTGTGTGTGTGTGTGGCTGTGTACTTGTGTGGGAGAGATATGGCTAATATCTTCGGCTGCCAACTGTTTCAACAGGGTGGTCTTGCCGGCGTTGTCCAGTCCCAGCAACAGTAACCTCACTTCCCGGTCTTTCCGATTCTTCATTCCCCGCATTATAGACAGCAAACCCTGCCAGTGGGACAATGCATAGACAGACATGCATGAACAGTTACAAATACATTTACATATCTGGCCAGGTGTAGATACATGTGGCATGAACACACGGATGATGATGATCAAGTACGTGGACGACGCGACAGTGATAGGTCGGATTGTCAACAATGACGAGACTGCCTATAGAGATGAGATCAACTCACTGGCACTCTGGTGCCGGGAGAACAACCTCAACTGGACTTCAGGAGGCCGCAGAGAGATCATTGATAGCAGTGGAAAGTGGAAAGGGTCAGCATGTTCAAGTTCCTCGGAGTACACATCGAGGAGGAGCTCAAATGGGAGACACACCACACACGTGAGGAAAAAGGCTCAGCAGCGACTGTACTGGCTTTGCCGCCTGAAGAAGTTCGGAGTAGGACCCTGCATCCTCAGGCTGTACTACAACAGCTCAGTTGAAGGCGTTCTATCAGGCAGTTTTACGGCCTGCTATGGAAACTACTGGCCGAGAAAAGAAAAACCTACAGCGAGTGGTGCGGTTGGCTGAGCGCATAATGGGAGGCGAGCTCCCCGCGCTCCAGGAACTGTACAACAAGCGGTGTAGTCAAAGCCCAGTGCGTCATCAAGGACAAGCACCACCCCAGCCACAAACTGTTCAAACCCCTACAGCGACCGTGGGCGGGCAGTATCAAGGGCATCAGGTTCATGAACAGCTTCCACCCGGCTACCGTCAAGACAAGGTGAAAAAGGCATGTCGTCAGGCTGGTCTTATACTTTTGCTCTTCCTCTCGGACCTACCTGAGGATTATACCAGGGACAGTGACTTGGACTCTTTTTTGCTCTTCCTCATGGACCTACCTGCGGATTATACCAGTTACCTTATGTGAACTATGTGGTCGACGTGCGCTGACACTTAGCACCTTAATCCCATTTGCGACTGTTTTTCTTTTCTCGCACCTTAACTAACGTCCATAGCATATCATGTTCACAGTATATATCTGGGGCTATGCTCACGCACCTTATGTCTTACCTCAGGTACTTACCGCACCGGATAGATATCCGGTACTATGTGTAGCTCATTTGTTTTGTTTTTAATTTATCTCTCTTCCCCCTTGCCCCCCCCTTCCCTTTCTCTTATGGAAATGACAAAAACTATGCATGTAGAGTCTACATGTAGAGCTTGCACAAAAACACATTTCACCCACTGTTTTACACCTGTAAACCTGTGATGTGACAAAAAAGCTGATTGTGATGATGATGATGATTATTATTACTACCGTGTTGCTCTCCAGACAACTATGCAGTATACTATGCAGTTAGAGAGAGAGAAAGAGAGAATCCAGTTGTGTAAGCATGCCGTCACCGTGTTTAAACCAAGCCCTAAGCTTTGCCAGCTATTGATTAAATAACCACCTGGAAAGGACCCAGGACAGCTTCCACCAATCACAAGAGACCAGTGTAGGTATTGTAGGGATTGGCAGCTGTGTGCAGGAGGCTAAATGCTTTCCGAGAGCAACAATCACTCAGAGCAGATTTAGCTGTTAGCTGCTTGTCATGGCCTACATACAAAAGGCAAGACCAGTTGCTTGTGTCCAGAGATCATTCATTAGCTTGAAGGGATGTGGTTGGTTGTTCAATTACTGTATTGTTATATACAATTGACTATAAGCTATAAATGTCTTCAAAGGACATTTTAAGTGCATTTTTTAAGGTAAATCTTAAAATGCTTGTGTTAATACAATATGTGCATATGTAATGAAATGGTGAGGTAGCCTACTCTTAAGCCCTTCCAGGGTCTCGCACCTCACCTGCACAATAGGCTACTTTTGTATTAATGCTTTCTTGTGAAAGATGTCATTGTATACAGTATGAACACATCTTATTAGGCAAACAAATCTAAAAAAAAAAAAAAAGATGGTCCATGTTATGATGGGTGAATTATTTCCTTATACTGGTAAATTGCATTGTTCAAACGTGTAATTACTTAACTACTTTAAAGTAGCTGACTGTAGTAAACTAGAAAATATCCACCCAGAGTTTGAATGAAAACAGGCCATGTAATTATCAGGTACATATATCACATATTGTCCTTTGCACAGTAATATAGTTATTTTGACAATTAGTAAACTATTTATGGATCAGTTACCTTACTATTCATTATTTCATCAACAAAGTTTCATCACAATTAGCTCTACTTACCATGTTTTCTTCAGCTAATGTTCTTGCTTTCAAATAGGTCCAGGTTCAAGTGGAATGAAAGGGATTAGCATCTTCCAATCCATGCTCAGGCACGCCCCAGGTCACAACCCCATGACGTCACCATTAGACATGAGGACATGACCACCTGGGCGTTCCTTACAGAGGTGTGTGTGTGTGTGTGTGTGTGTGTGTGTGTGTGTGTGTGTGTGTGTGTGTGTGTGTGTGTGTGTGTGTGTGTGTGTGTGTGTGTGTGTGTGTGTGTCGATAAAAATATATTTAAAAGTGATGAGAAACACTCTATTTGTGTTCATTTTGAAATGTTTTTGTGATGGATTTCAGGCCTTCAATATGTAGTTCTTGGAAATGCAACTATAGAGTAGCCTACACTACAATATTATGGAAAAAAGGAAAGCCATCTACAGTAGACTATATGAAGGTAAAAGCATGTTGCTCAAATCAAATCTACAAGCTAGAAGTCTTTTGAGACTACTACAGACCGTTACACATTTGATTTGACACCTAATTAATTTTGATACATATTTATTCACGTGCAGCATAGCGGTAAGTCGACACAAGGGGGCGCAGTGTGACTTCTCTTCTGGGCAGCAAGTAGTAAAGATACCATAAGATACACAATACTTTGTGCTGTGAATGAGAGAGACACAATCTGCTGTTGGCCTCTATCAGACAAAAAATAGCACATTATACGGTTAGTGCAAAGCATATAACAGTAATCATTAAATATTAAGTATAACAAACAAACACATTTTCTTCCACACCATCTTACTAATTAATAAATTTCAAACTATTTTTTTAAAAATATGTATGTATGTATGTATGTATGTATGTATGTATGTGTGTGTGTGTGTGTGTGTGTGTGTGTGTGTGTGTGTGTGTGTGTGTGTGTGTGTGTGTGTGTGTATGTGTGTGAGTGTGTGTGTGTGTGTGTGTGTAGCTCATTATACACAGAATAGGCCTACACTACATGAAAAAAATCTGATAACATCCAAAAGATAATCATGCTAGTATTTTGGTCTCTATGGTGTGTTACATATATCAATACTTTTATAGAAATAGCCCGTTATAGTGCCTGCTGTCCCTATCGTCTACTAGCTCTGTCGTCTAACAACTTTACAGTGGTTCTCAACCTTTTCAGGCCGTGACCCCCCAAAATAATCATAACTGGGGACTCGGCCCCACCCTGATAAGCACTTGGAAATGTAGGAGTTGAGGCATTCAATTTAGTTTGACTAGGTTCCACAGTTAAATATTGTGAAAATATGGTATAGTTTGTTGATTAGTTTTGATGCAGTAATGTTTTTTTTAGGTGTTAAATTTAAAAAGGTCTTAAAAGTAATTCAACTGTCACTTCACTGTCATCTGGGGACCCCCAAAATCATTGTGGGGACCTCAAAATCACAGCTTGAGAACCACTCTAACATACAAATTACAGTGGTTCTTCTGACTATCAAATTATTGTCTAATTTTACACCTCAATCGTTTTCCTGCCTGCCTGCCATTACCATTCTTACACAATTATAGCGCCCCCCTGCGACTGGTGCAACAACTGACAGACGAACCGAGTCAACCGGGGCTGGAGAGCGAAAACATCCGTGTCTTTAAGAAGATAGAGAGAGACAAAAAAACATGTCGAGGACGTCGCCTACTCTACTGTAACGGTTCAAACTACGAGAGAGGAAACACACCACAACCTGGAGCAAACTGTCATTTCGTCTGCTATATGTTTCCCGTCGTGCTAACGAGCCAAAACAACCCAGGAGGAAGATGCCACAGAAAACACTGGGATCCATTGTAGGGCTGCTGTGCACCGGGACGTGTCTGGTGCAGGTATGAGCGAGGGCCTGATTTATCCGGAAAAAATAGCCGATCTGCAAGCTCACAACGCGCCGCGTCCGCGGCGCCTCGTGCGCTTGTAGATCGGCTATTTTTTTTTTTACCGAGCGAGTGCCGAGCGTCCATGCTTTTAATAGAGCTCGTGGATATCAGTTCAGAAACAGGCCTTCTATTGTGTCCCCGACGAGTCGCTTTCCGACACAAAGGGGCTTCGTTCATAATCGCTTGTTTCATCGCGCGACAAGTGTCGCTCATCAAAAAACAACGCGTTATTCGACCGGTTAAAGTGTCGACGTGAATCACGTCGACACTTTTCAGGGTTGATAACGCGTTGTTTTTTGATGGGCGACACGTTGTCGCGCGACAGAAGTAAAAAATGGTCAAAGGCAAAGAAGGAAACTATAACTGCTGCCCATGATGGTTCACTACTAGCCAAACTTCGTGTGACGTCAATCTCGATTAGACTAAATCCCTATTGATATTATTATTGTATAAAAATATGTATAACTTCCATATTTATTTTTTTTACCTTCAATCAATTAAGGGGCTTTGAAATACTACATCATAACCGGTGTTTGTTATGTAGGCATAGTGAGTGACTAGGCAGGGCAGCTATAACGTTTATTTAGCTTGTTGTCTGACAGAATGAATCGTTAGGCTGATCACTTTTGCCCGGAGGATACTAACTTTATAACTGTGTTTAATGCCGCCATAATAACCACAATATGACTGGACGATGCTCGCCATTGACCTTGCGATCAAGTTAAAAACCCCATAATGCTGACTTGGATCAAATTGAATGGCAACGTTGTCCACATATAGCTATTGTTTATGGTTGTCTGTTCTAATCTAACGGTAACGTTAGTTTAACAATACCGAGGACAGCCGGGATTTGTGTTGCTAAATTCACCGTGAATTTGGAACACAAATAACACTCAAGATATATAGGCTACAATCCCCACAGCAAGTACAAACTAAAACTACAAACAGCACAGGTTGGTTGTCGATGCCATTTCCACTTTGTTCACCCGTGTCAGTGATTCACAACCTTTTTTTTTCTCTCCCAAGCATCCCCAGTTTGATTTGGCTCCATTCGTACACTCCGATCCATATGCTTCCATTTGGTTCCAATATCAATCATTTAGCTGGGGACCCCCTCAACCTGTGACCCATGTGATTGACTGTCAAATATTGTGCATTTTTGTGTGTCCAGGGAAAGGAGTTCTGTTTTGGGGTGAACAATGAGCAGAACCGCTGTGAGATGGGCTACTGTTGTGGGGAGACAGAGTGCTGCACCTACTACTATGAGCTCTGGTGTAAGTCCACTTGTATCTTCCATTTCCAAATACTTAACAGACTAACATTTATTTAAAGGCTGCTGTGCCCAGTATTGTTTTCTTTGACTTTGCTCTTATTAAGTTTATTAAGTTATTAGACACACAGCCCACATATATGACTATTATTTAATTGTCATTAACAGCCTCTGGCATTGCTTACTCAAGCAAACTCTTTAATCATTATAGGACATAAGCCAAACCTTAAAGGCAAAATACACCTGGCCCGGTGCCTGGCCTACAACATATCAGGGTGGACGGTGGTATGTTTTAGTACTGGGATTTAAAGCAATCTTCAAGGAAATTTTACCACTGAATTTCATTTCAGTGTTTCAGGACTGTAGTCACTGTGTTTCCACCGCAGTGGATGCACTGAATTTGGAACATATTCCCAAATTCAGTGGTTAAAGCTACACTATGTAATGATTCTTTTGTGAATGTGAAATGTTATTTTGACCACCTATATTATGAGTATGTTTCAGTTGAAAGACTAGTTGTAACATACGTGATTCATTGCAGGATGAGAAGACTATTTTCATTTCTTAAATACTGCAAACATTTTTAGGCTAAAGAACATAATTTATTACCACAGTGAAACTGACTACTTGAAAGTGTGGTGTAATGCAAAGCTGTGGAAAGTTTAAAGACATATTGCAAACTGCTACATAAAGTGCTAGTGTTGGGGGAAAAAATAAGCCAAGCAGTGGAGACTTTGGTTTATTCTATATGAAGGATTGCAATCCAAACAGGGTAAAGAAAAAAAGAAGTTGGAAAACGGACAGAATTTGACATCTTCTATTGTTTTTTTTCGTGTGTACACTTCCAAAATATGCCTATAGACAACTTGTCAGCCGTCACTGAGGCCATCTTTTGGGATTTTTTTTTCTCATGCAATGGTATGCTCGCATGTAATGCAAATGTATGTGAATGAGACAACCCCTCAGTGCAGTATGTGCACTTGGTGTGAGAATTGGATTTTTGTTCAGGGGATCACTGTGTGGACCAGTGCCACTTGGGACTCCCGCTGTTGTCAAACGGTCCTCAGCCAGGTGTATTTAAGACTTTATTTCAGCGTTTTCCTAACCCTGGGTCGGGACCCATTTGTGTGTTGTGGACCCATTTTTATGGGTTGCGATTAAATATCCTTTTTGTTAGTTTTTTTGTTTACTACATAAAAAAAAAAGAAGTTAGCTTGTAGATCGGCTTTTTTCACTAGTTTGGAGTGCCGGGCAGACATCAAATTTCTCCTTTTTATTTGGGTCCTGAGCTAAAAAGTTTGGGTTTTAATGTGTCAGTTTACAATGTTTGGGCTACAGTGACTTACAGTGACCCCCTTCCCAATAGGGTTCTGGCTGGTGTGGACCCTGATCATCATGTTGAGCTGCTGCTGTGCTTACCGCCACCGGAGGGTCAAGATGCGTCTCCAGCAGGAGCAGCGTCAGCGTGAGATCAGCTTAATGGCCTACCAGGGAGCTTCCAGTTCTTTCATTTCCCCTCCACCGCTCAACCTAAGTGAGTAGTGTCTGTGTATCATTGTATCATCATACTTATATGTACAGTATATATACACAGTATATATGTAACGTGATGCAACCTACAGTTTATATACAGTGGAATATATATGTTGCAGTACATTGTTCAGGATGTTTATTTTCGCCGATCAGTACACTATTAAGCTTGGCCAATCAAATGTTGGATGTTACATTTTGTGACATTGTTTTGTAATAGTGTGTGTATATATATATATATATATATATATATACACACACTATTACAAAACAATGTCACAAAATGTAACATGGAACATATATATGTTCATATATGAACATATATATATATATATATCAGTTTCCTGTCTCTTAACTGTACTATTACTTCAGGCAAAAAGGCAGAAAAAACTTTAAACAGAAAAAGAACTTTACAAATATTAAATCACCACAATCATCTAAAATAACGTGATAAAGATTTGTTAGATGTTAGATGAAGATTTGATGATGGATGTAGATTAGTCATAAAGTTAGCTTTATAGAGGTGATGATAAAAAAAAAAAGGCAAACCATCTGTATTTTCTGACTTGCAGGATTCTGGAATGACTGCAAGCTCCCCGACTATGAAGAGGTGGTTGGCCACCCCCCAACACCTCCTCCACCTTATTCTGAGATCCCGCCCGAGACCACCCCAGTTCTTCCAGCGTCTAGCCAGTCGCAAGTTGCCTTGGTGCTGGAAGCTTCGGTGGAAGAGGAGCCGACGGCAGAGCCTCAGCCGTCTGGATCATCGGCAGACCATGAAGCAATGTCAACACCAACACAGTGTCAGAGGGCAGAGGAGGACCTGAAGGCTTCACTGGCAGCAGCAGAGGAGGAGGAGCTTGTTACTCGTCGCCGGCATGTGACGGGCGACTCAGGGATCGAAGTGTGTGTCTGCACGCTGGATGTGGACGAGGGCTCAGGGCTTGAGGAGGAGAGCGATGAAGAGCAGCAGCAGGTGTGCCAGGGAGCTGGGAGGGACTGCTTTGCCGGACGCCAGCAGCATAACTTCAGGCACAAAGGGTGTACTCAGGAGCACCCCGGCCACACCCCTAACACCAGCACTGGAGACCACTTGGTCTGATCCCTTACCTAGGCTACCAACCCACTAACCAGCCAATTGATCTGGCTAATTGCTGATGCTACTGGCCTCATGCTTTATAGAGTGACATAGGAGAGCTGTTGTCATCATCCACACCACCGCAGCTATTGTCAGGATATTAGATGTCCTCCAAAGACTCCTCAAATTAAGTTGACTGTTTAGCTTCAGCTGTCCTGTAGAGATGAGTGACATTAAAGTGATGGATGATGATAACAAATCCAACAGTTCATATTAGAGGATGATGATCCGCTGTGTGGCTAAGCTGATTGTTAAATTCTTTCCTTTCTGTGGATAGTTCTGTGCTTTTTTGCAATGAGGGGAAACAAGCAAACATAGATTGACCATTTTAGAATGGGAATGGAGAAGTTTTAGGTGAGAGACACACTGGGTGTTTAGGTGAGAGACTAATAAGTGATTGTGACTGAATGCATAATTGACTGTTTCCCTACCTGCTGCTCTCCCTGAGCACTGCTTTTCTATTCACTCTTTGCTTGGTCCGAGCACCTCGGACCAACTGCCCCATCTGACGTTTCTCTTCTGGCTGGAGGGCCAGCTAATAGCATACCAGCACAGTCAACAACAACTCTCCCCTCCCCCGTTCGCTGTGTGTAATCCAGGACACAGCTGCATGGTGATGTCAGCTCTGAGGGTGTCTGGGACTGTTTGCATCCAGAGAGGGAAGAGAGCAGAGCAGTGGAGTGGGAAAGTGAAAGAGGAGATATGTCTTGGTCTCTCCTTTGCTCAGTTTCAGTACTCTCTTGGCCTCCTTCCCCGCTTACTGTTACTCCTTTCAATAGCTCTTATGTGTCCACCCCCAGCTCTGTGGTCAACACTTGGTGGTATTGAAAGACGGGACAGCAATTGTTGCATCCACTCTCTGTGGCAGCAACAAACTGAAGCCCAAAAGCCTGCCGTTACATTATCCCAGGGCTGTGCCTGCAAGTTGATGTCTATAAAAAGACTCCTGGTGGTCATGTGTGAGTGAATGTGTGTATGTATGATTTAATGGGGTAGACAATACTGTGTGGTGGGGTCAGCAGCATTTTGAAGAAATTTCTGCTTCTCATGCTACACATACCCTGTTTTTGGAATGTTCAAAACACGGTCAGAACAGAAGATTGTGTCATCTATTATGAATGATTACTGCTTTAGTGCTTTTCTGATTTAATGCTTTAATAACATTAAAGGACCATACCGGTGGTCTGGCATGTTTAGCCCATTGACTATGTCTCATGGTCTACTTGACATTACTGCCGACCATTTTCCAAAGCATACCGTGATTTGTTAAGATTTGTGAGGAAGCCATTGGATTCCATTCATTTCAGTACAGTATGAAAATCAACTTGCAGAAACTTGAAACTTGCTTGAGATAGGTAATTGAACACAGGGAAATTTATGGCACTGTTATTTTTTTGTCAAAGTTACGTTACCGTTGCATTTTAAAGCGTAGATTGTCTTGAAGTCTATGGCTGTGTCCGAATCATTCACTTTTCACCATAATAGTCCACTATATAATGAGTTTGGCATTTTGTAGAGCTGTCTAAATACATAGTGAGAATTATTATACCCTATTAGTGGACGCATCGTGAAAAGTACAACCGATAGTCTAACCAAGCACTATATACCATAATTAACAGCGACACATGTATTGTCCGGTATATATATATATATATTGAGTAGAGAGCAGTGAATATATAAGTGAATGATTTCGTACACAGCCTAGCAAAAAAATCTTCCCTGGAGAGAATAGTTCTTTACAAATTCAATTCAGATGTCCATGATTTATTTATCACACAACGTTGTTTAGTCAACATTGTAATCAGGCAAGTACAGTAACCTGTAATGACTTGAGAAAATATAAACAAAAAGGAAATCTAAAAATAAAGCCATTAATGGGAAAATGGTTTGTTTGTATGATATGTGACCGAAGCTGTTTATATTAGACATTTCTGTGTACTGGTATGGTCCTTTTTTGATAACAAAGTTCCTGACAAGGGGCGGCTGGAAAGTATACTGGTGTGAACTGATTTTACGACAATATGGAGGAGTATTATTGTCTTTAAAGTGACCTAACTCCTGAGGAATATATACAATCTTAACCAGGCTTTTGACCACTTAATAATGAAATAAAGCACTGACATCTTGCATGAGCATTTGGTAGAAATTGTGACGCGTTGAAATGATGGCAGATTGCTGTTTAATCATTTCCCAAACATGACACAAAGCTGCAGCAGCAACATAACTAAGTTCCTGGGTTTGAGGGCTGGGGGAATGGACTGAAAGATAAGTATAGATGCTGTGACTAGTAGTTTCATCTTATGACTCTGCAAGACATGCTGTGCTGTTAACAAACAGTAGTGTCAGGAAGTGAGCTAGCAGTGTTGTGGCTTGCTGTGGCCCCTGTTGCACTCAACAGTGCCAGAGATATGTGATGGTATTTTCCATTAGCAGTAGGGGGAAGGGTGTGTTTTGGAGTTGAGGTGGGTGGGGGTGGTGGTACTGTGCAGTGCAACACAGCTGCAGTGCAAACTGTTGTGATAACCACATGCTGCTGTGTGAGTGTGACCTGTATTGGTTGCCATTTGCCAAGCATGTGTTTTGTTGTGTGGTAGACAGTGTAGTGCGCGTAACATGTGCTAATCTATTGAACGAGGATAACCAGGACGAGGCCCAACAGCTTTCTGTATATATTGTAAGGTAAAAACATTTTTGTTTTGGAAAGATGTAATCAGACAAGAAGTAACTAAGTGATGAATAGATTGTCATTCAACAAAAAATGTCTTTCCTTAATCAGTTGTGGAGGTGTGTCAAGGTAAACATGGTGTGAAGACTTGGGTCAGGAGTTACTCTGTTAAACTAGTGCCATGACCGCTAGTGTAGACGTGTGCTTACCAATTGTGGACATATTGCAACAGTTGACCACAACACTTGATGGGTGACTTGCATTGGATATAAAATATAACTCTGCATGCCTACTAATTATGCTTGAAAATGAGAAAGCACTGCCAGGAATATTGCTTGGAATTCTGGGCCTCCATACAACACATGACCCTGTACTCGGTAGCCCTATGTTTACCTAGTACACATATCTGTATATGGCCTCACTCGGTGGCCACTGACTGCAATTACGTACATGGTGTGTGTTTCTTGTGGTTATCATCTTCGGCCCACTTTTTGAGCCAAACACATTATTGTGCTACAGGCTTTTGGGGGGAAAACTCCACAAAATATTCCAAGAGGGAAAAATGCTTATTCTGATTATTTAATATTCAACCTGTATATGTTAAATAAATAGGCTTAACCACATTAACCCTAAATATTTGTCATACGATGAAGTATGTAAGTAAAGTCAGTCAAATAGGTTGCTGGACAGCACAGTAGTTAATACACCATGTCCTTGCAATTAGTTCAAGACCTGAAATTATATACATAGGCTTTAAAAGTGACTAATATCCTATAATGTACTACTGTGTAATAATAAAATATCCTTTGTCTGCATGCTCTTGGCAACAATTGAAATTGTATTTGGGGTGATTTTGGACAGTAGGGGGAAAGCTTGGAATCTTGTACTGCACTGCAGGTATTTTATAAACTATTGATATACAAAATGGAGAAACACTTTTCTATGTGTTGTGGAGATCTGTTGCGCTGTGAACTTGATGTCATACCCACTAGAAAACATGAAACATGTTTTTGACAAACAACACAAGCTGCCTTGATAGGTCACTTGAGAACAGATGTGCTGTTGCGCTTCTGTGAGTAAAAAATACTCTGTTAATGCTACTTGTGTGTACGTGTGTAAATGCCTTACAGTAGATACTCTTTGGGTTTATTTGGGATAGGGTTAGCATGTTCTTTATCTCTACTGAATAGGGTTAGCTTGTTCTTTATCACTACTGAAGAGTAATAAGGGACTGTTTGATTTTTCTTTTCTTTTGTGAGCAATCAGTCAAATTTGAGAGACAACTGTCATGATTGCTTAAGTTTAGAGCAATGGAGCATGAGAGTGAGTGGGTTTGTCACGAGAAGTTTGGCTGAATTTGTTAGAAAATCTTGTGGACTTGGAGACAGTGTAAACCTACACAACGTAAACCAAAAGCGACTGACGTCTCCACAGATTCTGAAGTCTTTCTTGAGACTTCACTTTAAATGTTTTGTTGTGTGAGGGAGTGTTGTATGACATTTAAAATGTAGTGTGTGCTAGCAAGCTGTGGCACTGTTTGGATTTGTCCAGAGATTACATTTGTTTTGCACACATTTTCAAATGATTAAGATTTGTTTGAGATGTGAACAGAGTGGAAAACATAAAATTAGTTAGAAAGAAACTTTGCAATTAATTAGCTATTTTATTTAGTATGTGTTTTTTTTGTACTAGTTGTCTTGCGCTGAATGATTGGAGGAAGAAAGGGCACTCCAAAAGAAAATGTTTTATATCCTTTTTGCTAAGGTGCATTTAGGCATATTTGTATGCATATGTAGTCTAATAAAGTTGTTAAAGGGGAGGATAATGGGACATGAATTATTTTTTGAATGAGTGGATGGGAGGCCTGTATTTTTTCCATTGCCAAACAGCGTCTGTCTCTCTGGCTTTCACGCGTTTACCTAGATTAAGGGCTATCTCAGTCAGTTGTGGATAAACATCCATCCATTCATTCATTCATTCAGTGATTCATCTGCAGAGTTGCAGAGATCCTCTAACTGAACATTGTTTTTATTTGGATGTTTTATGTTCCTATCATACTAGTATTTGATAATAGCTGATTGTATATTTTAATAGGCTCATATCTTGACCTTTGTTTCTGTTTAATCTGTTCGATGTTGGCAGAGGTGCGTGATGATTTCCCCTTCGTAATTCCACCCTTAACCTCTACGTTCAAGTCCCCTTGGGAGTGGGATGCCTACAGTTGCTCCATTTGTGATAATTACAGAGCCTTTAGCTTTGCTCTGTTGAATCTCTGTGGACTATGTCTCCACCTCCCTCTTGGACACGAGCTTGGTTACAGAGTACTATCATTTGTTTTTCTAAGTCACATGGGTTATATGCTCATCCTCTGCAAGTGTCACTTTGGAAAGTGGCATGAAGCTGTATAGATGAAATGAAATGGACTTAGTCATCAAAACATTGATATATCGACTCCCAAGCCCATGCTTAGCTGATCATTTATAGGTGAATGGTTGTCAATTTGTTTTCATTTATATTTTGTACCCACTCTCAGGGCAATATTAAGCAAGCAGTGCTGTTATTTTCAATTCCATGTTTATTGTGATGTTTCCCATCTTTTGTCTTTCTTTCTTCATCACGCACTTCTGTAATATATTGTACTGTACCCAAATATGCTATGCAAAAACATAAACCCACTGATATATGCTGCAACCTCTTTCTCACTTTCTGTCATTTGTCTGTGGTCATCAGTACAAGCAATATTATTCTCAGTACTGGCTGTACTGTACTGTACTGTAACCGTCTCGATCGATCTGCATAAAATGCATTTGTTTAAGAAAATGTTTAAAAAGCAAACAAAATCTTCTATGTGTTGCGTATGTATTCAGAAGTATTGTGTCTTTTAACTCAGTAAATGTGAGGGGTCAGAGGAGGGACTTACATTCGGAGGTCGTTCAAGTTCATTTATTTTGTCTATTGTTTAATCCTGACAGTTGCATAGTAGGTGTGAATACAGTTTGCAGGCATTCTAATTTGCTAAGGGTTAATTGTTGACTGACTTATGGATAGATAAACCACACTGTAAGGTTGTTTATGCTGAAGGAGTGTTGAATATATTTCTTTTATTGGATAAATTCCTATTTAATCTGTTGTTTTGTTTTGTTTGCTTCCTGTGGATATGTGAACAGGTCATTTTTCCATCCTGTATTTGTTGCACTAAACTGGTATGTTAGGTGTCTGTATACAGCTCTTTTTTCCGGAGGCATTTTCACTGAGTGAATATTTAACTGTTGCCTTTTAAACCTCAGTAGTCATGAACATCAACTCATAAAAAAAGAGATGACATGAGAATCAAAACACCTGTATATCGAACCTAGTCAGCTTGTATTTAATTGGGCCATTTAGTGTATTTAATTGACAGGATTACTTTGGGTTCACCTCAACAAGCCATGCCCAGATGTTTAAAGATTTGTTGCACTCTGATCTTGAACATCCCTGTTTTGGGTCATAGGTGAAAAAAGAAAAATGGCAGATTTACAGATCTAGTTGCGAAAATGGTCCAGATAATAGTAGAGTTTTGAATTTGTAGATCGGCTATTTTTGAAATCCAACTTAAGTGGTTAACAAATATCCATCACTGATAACACAGTGATACTGCGTTTTCTGTCTTGCAACATGTAATCTACACTTCTCTTGCATTTCCTTTTCTCAGCTATAGATAATGTCAAGCAAATGTTGGTGCCATTGATGATTTGTGCATGGATACATTTTTGTGTTTGTTTGTTTTTTTGCCAAAATGAGATACCGGTATCCATGTTTCAGAAAGAAGCAGGCATCAGCAAATGCAGTCTTTCTATTGTTTTCTTATCACCCAGATCAAGCCAAAAACCGTAGAATGAAAGATCAGAATAATGCACGCAAGTGTGATAGATAAAATGCTTTGGTTTAGTGAAAGAGGTCTGTTGTATGCTCTTGGGTCATTTGTATTTTATTTTTTTAATAAAACAAACATTGGCACTCTGTGTTTCTAGTCGTCTTCCTTGCATTCATCATTCTTGAATTAAAAGCCTTTTTATTTAATCAATTTAACCAGCAGTCTTTCCAGGGAGTCATTGCATCTATCTTTAGATGTTTGTCGATCAGTAAAAGAACCACTACTACACCACTGACTGTGGCATGAGATATTGATCTAGAACAGTAATTCTCAACCCTTTTAACTGCCCAGCTTGATATGCATTAGGCCATGAACCTCTATTTGATACAATTTGTATCTGGGGCCGCAATCTACACTGTAACATTTTTAATTTAACTCAGAGGGTCCATTTGGATACCCTGAGTTACAGACCTGTAAGGGTCCATTTGGTTCCTAGCTATCAATCTGGGGACCCCCTCAAGGACCCCCAGACCCCACGTTGTGAACCAGTTAAACTACAGAATCACCACAAGCTTTAGGGTTAGCATTAAAAATGGCAAACATCTTATATTATGGAGGATATCTCTGATGGTTAGACAAAAGAATATGACCCGCACACCGTCTGGATCTTGCAAAAAAATGTATCTCTTTATTCTTAATCGACGTTTCGGTCGTTAAGACCTTCATCAGGACTCTCTGTCCTGATGAAGGTCTAACGACCGAAACGCAAGATCCATACAGTGTGCGGGTTCTATTCTTTGGTCTCCTCCATAATTTCTACATTTTTGACTTACGCACCTGTCGCCAACCCTTGAGGTGTGCATCGGCCTCCTTCACAAAAACATCCTATATTATTGGCTTAAGGGCGGACCGGCGGGTGGACCTCTGACGACACGCTCATGTCACCATGACTCAGCCGTGAACATATGGAGTTCAAGGAGTTCCCAATGCAGCTGGCCCAAATATGGAGTGTGTTGTCGAACCTCAATGTGTCGTCATGGCATCAGGCGCAAACAAAACTCCAGCTCCATATATGGGCACAAAAGGGGGAATGCCCATATATGGGCATATACTGATGACATCAGGGATATCCATGTATGGGCATAAAACGGGCAAGGACTGACAGATAGAGATCTTAATATATGGGCATATCAGTCGGATCGGCGGTGCCATGTAGGTGTCCGACCTCTAAAACTCTAGAACCTCTAGTTTGTAAAAAGTACATGGGCAAAATCCCGTCCTAAAGTATTGATGTCCTCACAAGTATAGTAATACAAACGTGAGAGAGAGATCAGAGAGTGCATACAAAGGTAGTCTTGGGAGGAAATTATAACCATGCGTAAATAGTTACCCTTTTCAACCTTCAAGTTCTAAAATCTGCACACAATCATATTATCTGCATTATTTGGCAGTAAACATGATAAAAGGAAGGTTTAACCTTTTCATGACTCAAGCAATGTCGATTTCTTTTATCCTAGTTCTTGAAATATTATCCGGAAAAGTGCAAAGGAAGCAATGATCCCAGTTTTGGATTTTTGCTCTTTAATGGGAGCAATGCAAATTCTCACAGGGCAAAATAAGAAATGGACCTGGTAAACAAACTGACATTATATGAGGGTCATTCAGTAGATAAAAGTATGAACACAACTGTATATGTAATGAAATAAAATGACACAATGACAAGGCAGCATATAATGTATGAACGTGATGCCATACAGGACGGAGGGTGTAAAAGTGACCAGCAAATAAATAAAAACAGCAAATACCCCATTTACTGTTGGGAGATAGATTCACCCCCCCCCCCCTAGCCGAGGGGGTAGAGAGGCCGTATGGGAATCTGAAGGGTACCCGTATTACCCCCTGGTTCGCCCCCCCGTTTACTGTATGTGACAAAGTGTCCCTGAGCACACATCCCATATTAATGGCAGCCACTACTCCTAAAAGTTAGGATGGGTAAATGCAGAGGACAAATTCTATGTATGTGCAAATGTACTGTAGCACATACCCCAACAACAGCTAAAAGGGGACACCATTTTTATCATGGAGTACATGATAGTTGAACAGTGGCTTGGAACTATTCCCAGAAGAGGTTGTGGAAAATATGATTGTAAAAACAATAGCAGTCTAGCCAAGATGGACATAAAATGGCAAGCTCACACAAGCTCACAATGCGTGAGCACCACCGTTTGTTGTGAGTTTGTAGACCTATTTTCACTGTTTTGTTAAATCAAATAAGATGTTTCTTTTTTTTAAATGTTTGACATGCCCAAAAGACGGACGCAAGGTTGAAAGGAGTTAAGACCCAAGTCTGAAAAGCTCTGGAAACATGACACAAAGCTAAAACAAAAATGAGGGTTTCTTATGGAATGGAGAAGAACGGTCAATGATGATCAATGGGGAGGTATGACACAATAATTTAAATCATTTCTCCCTCCTCCTCCCCTCAGTTTTCTGTACAAAGTGGCTACAATATATAAATGTATTATCTGTATGTTTCATAAATATATAATACATCCTATTCAATTCTGACATGGTTTCAACAAGAAACCAAATGGTTATAAATAAAGGTGAACATTTGGTAAAAGCAATACAAATATAACAGGCAACAAACAGAAATTAAATATTTACCCATCAGCTCATGCGATAATGGGATAAACAGCCTTTCCTTTCACACAAACATACATTTCTCATAAACAACCTTTTAAAAAATGGATTCAACAGTGCTTGGCTACACAACTCATTTCAAAGTTCATGCATACTACAGTGACTACAGCATATACAGTTTGACACACTGAAGGAGAACCAAGGATGAGCGTGAAACTTGGAAAGGCTTTGAATCAAATTAACCACTATAGTAAGCCCTATTCAAAATGTTTAAAAAAATAAAATAAAAACAAACTTGGAGATCTGCTATTCATGAAAATTCTTTTTTTTAAACTTAGGGCATCAGGTTGAAAGTGGAAACAAAGCAACACTCAAGTATTTCAAATTGTAGTATCCACTGCTGTATACAGGGCAAAGATGCCTTTTCCAACTCAAAGCAATGATGTGCTAATTGGCCAGCATGTAATTAACCACTTGATCCCTTGCATCCCTACGGCATCAAAAATAGCAGATCTACAAGCTCAGCTAGATTGGCTATTTTCGATAAATATATTTGGTGTAGAGGGAAAAAAAGGAGGCAACCAGCCCTTTTTTGTATTTGTCTATAACCAAGTTAAGCTCCTTATCACTAAGAAATGACTGTGCATCTACATGTACAGTACAATAGTGAAAATGGTAAGGCCTGGTTGGTAGGCGTTTCAGACCGGAGCCAAGAACAACTTCTGAAGCCTGATTCACACTTCCGTCGCACGACGGTGGCGCGCACTGTAAATAGCAGACTTACAAGCTCACGACGTGACGCATCTGCGACGCACCGTGAGCTTGCAGGTCTTCTATTTTCGACGTGCGACACCGTCGTGCAACGGAGCATACATTAGGCTTAACTCAAGACCTCTCATTACGATAGTTGGCAAGGCTCACGTGCCTTTTGTAGCACGGTGACGCAGTCACTCCTGTCACTTGGTGGGTGTCCTTGAGAAAACAACCTATTGGGTTACACTGGCTGGCAAAGCATCTCTTTCACCTCAGTCTCATCTCAGTGCGGTTGTGTCCACAGAGTTGCCGCGGCGACGGGGTGGGACGCGGGTGGGCCCCGTCCCTCTATTCCCTTCACTCTCAGTAGAAACGCTTGCGTCGGTTCTCATTCCAGTGACTGTAGGCCACCAGGCCTATTATGATGAGCAGGAAACAGCCCAGCATGGTGAAGAGCACGGCGAAGAAGATGGCTATACCACTCATCCCTTCTTCACCCAGTAGACCCGCTGGAATAGAAGGGGGAGGCAGTTAGAGGGGGAAGAAGAGTTGGAAGGAAAGACGGCGAGCGATGCTCTTCCAGAAAGAAGCATTGTGAGCTTGTAGAGCATTCTTTTTCCCCCTATAATGATTGACCAGATTGAAAGTGGTTAAAAAGAACAAAACAAAAAATGGGGGGGATTTAACTGTGCATGTGTGTTTTACCTCTTAGCAGCTCCAGGTTATCAACACTGGGTATAGTGATTTCTTCTTCTTCCTCCTCTTCCTCCTTTTTACTCCGCAGCACAGTCAGCTGGTAGAGTTTCAGTGAAATAATATCATGGATATCTGTCAGAAGACAACAATGTCACATGGGAAAAGGTGTGAGTAAGTAGCATGGTAATATTACCGAATCATCTCATTATGTGTTCATAGCACAAAATAATCGGAATATACTTTATTTATTTTTCAACTTTGGGCACAGGTAAATATTTAAGAGAATCCACCATTTACCTACACACATTACACAATTTCAGTGTCAATGTGGAAATGTATTTACATGTTACACAAACATCTAATATAGATATATATGCTTTCAAAGCACTGTTATACTATCCTCAGCTAGCCTAAGCCTTGTTATGTTATGTGGACATCTATCCAACTCTAATTTGGCTTAAACTAAATCCCTATTTGTTCACCATCATGCTAGAACCATTAGCACTCAGCGTTAGACAGAATTTAAAAATAACTCCCATAGAGGTACAGGGAAGTCAACAGCAAATGTATTTATACACAGACAATATAATTTTTTCAAAAAAGCAGTCATAAGCAGTCCCTATTGCTGTATATGTAGAATGTTCACTATTACTGTTGAAGTCTGGATATTTTGCAATTGTGAACCTACTCGCCCTAGCCCTATTCTGTTCCTATTAAAAGTATTTTTTAAATTGTGGCTATGAGATGTGCGACTACATCCTTTAAATTTAGATCAGCATCCCTGCAACATTAGAGTGTGCTCCTTTCCTTTGTTTGTTAACCTAAACCCATTACATCTAATGACCTTGTTATAACCCTCAGAAGAGTTTAGATACCATAAAACATCCTAACACTCTTATTTAGCAATTTGCATAATTGCTCTCATTCACACTTTATAGATGGCGTTAAGATTAAAAAAAGGCTAAACCAACTTTTTCTAAACATGTCGACCAGTAGACCTTATTTGTCCACTCCAAATATGAATATGCCATTTCTTGTGTGTATGCAGGATGCCCATTGTGGTCAGTCAGTAAGAGCACCAGCCACATAATTGCAGTGGTTCAATTCCCATGCAACATAAGCTGCTGTTAAAATAGAGGGTCCTTCTCACCTGAGAGGTCTCCAGTGACGGCCGTAGCTCCAAAGTAGAATCCCAAGGGCAGTTTCACCCCAGGAATGTCCAGGCAGTCCCTCCATTCATGCTGCCCGTCGATGTCTATCATGATCTGAATGACATGAACAACATATTTTCACTCTGCATTTATTTGAACTCTGTACACTAGTCAGCTCAACTCAAATGTGTTTGTATAGCACAAAATAACTGTTACAGTCTTTTACAAGCCCACGTTTAAAATGGAACAAACAACACCCCCCCGCCCCTGTAGTAGTTAGACCAGTATTGGACAAGGAAAACCCCTTGAGAGGAAGAGATCTTGGGAAGAATCACAAAAGTTCGGAACCCCTTTACTTCAGGGGAAGACAGGTGCGATAGGTACACACTGAGTGGGCAAGATCCAAATCCAAAACAAACAAAAGGGTAAAACTGTTAGAAGTCTAACGCTATAGGCCCCACTGAATCCAGAATGGTTTGAAAACCTAAATACATCATGAGGAATTATTAGTACGTACAGCACAGACATATACATGTTAAAACTTATTTTAATTAATACAATACAATATAAATAGTACATCTGCAGCAATCTGGGAACCCATTCCCAGATTGGTAAAACAGGAGCTCGGTTTGGCTCCTCCCCTTTCTTAGTCCACTTCCTCCCGGGTGCTTCTGCATTTATTCCTACAAATAACATTACATGTTCAAGGCAGTGGTGCTGAGCAGAATCTGTCTTGAGAGATCTGCAGGTGGTCTCCCTGCCCTTCTACTGAGAAACACAACTGGTTGACAAGTGGCATTGCCTGAAGCTTAAAACGCAGTATGTCCATTGGGTGTTTTGTCTTAGTTCCGAGCTAGAAATCTTGTCTCGCATGCAGGAGACCTGGGATCGAATCCCAGGGAGGACATAAATCTTACAGATTGTAGCTTTAAGATCTAACCAAGTGCACGTTTCTTACCGTGAGCCTACGGCGGACATATCTGATGAATAGGAACGTGTCGTGATTGAGGTTCCGCACCATGGCATTACAGCCACCCAACTCCGAAGGCCGGCCATCACGCTCGTGGTCGTAACTGATGCTGCCATTCCCCACCATGGACAGCACAAAGGGGAAGATCCTCTTGTGATTAAAAGGAAGCAGAAAGATAGAGCCTGGATTAAAACTAGGCTTTAGCATTTAAGCTCCCAGCAGCACTGACCGAAAAGGATGCTTTTGAACTCGACCAAGAAGTCTTTCAATTCTCATTGTATCATTTAGACCTCGATTCTATTTTTCGAATCTCATACTGGGGGCAGGTAGTGAGTTCCATTAGCTGTTTAGATACCCTAACACACCAGGAACATCCTGACACTCTTGTGTACTGACAAGCAGTTTATCAATCAAATACACGCCTCAAGCATCAAAAAGACACCCTGATCAACCGACTCAACACTGCAACCTTGCAGAAACACGGTCAAGAATGTTATAGTGGTTTTATGGTGAAACTGCATTAACACAAAACTAACTTCTTATGGATTTAATGAATAATAATAAACATGTCCCTGATCTATGTTGTTAAAATGCATGAATCAACACCGGATGGTGGCCTGGTTTTTAGTAAAGGTACAACTAGTTACCCCAAAGCCTAGACTAAAAACTAAATTAAATTAACCAGAAAGACTCTACTCATTAATACTTCAAGAGATTGTCCTTTAGTGTGATATAAGTCTCTGTTCAATTTTTGCACAATCAAAAGTATTGAAATTGTTATTACAATATTGATGAGTGCCATCACATTAAAATAAATAAACATAATATTATGCAATGTAGGATACATGTAAGTAAATAATGGTTAAGTCATACATTGTATGTGCTCAGAATTTTTAAGTAACCAAACAAACAGCAGACAATATTGTATGTATGTATGTATGTATGTATGTATGTATGTATGTATGTATGTATGTATGTATGTATGTATGTATGTATGTATGTATGTGTGTATGTGTGTGTGTGTGTGTGTGTGTGTGTGTGTGTGTGTGTGTGTGTGTGTGTGTGTGTGTGTGTGTGTGTGTGTGTGTGTATATATATATATATATATATATATATATATATTTATATATATATATATATAAAAGTCAGGATTAAGACAGTAATGTTGAAGGCTTAAGGTGAAGTGTGGAGTGAAGGGGGATCAGGGCAGCATGCAGGATTAATAGAAAATGTACAAGCAGGGTCAACGTGGGGTAAACACTATGTGTGTTCTAATGATAGGATACCTGTGTACGGGGAGTATATCTCTTCTGCTGCGCCTGTCTCCGTAGGATTGCACAAAAGAAAAACAAACACAGGCTCTTTAAACATCTCTGCAAGAACGCTTGCGCCCACTGGTGTTCTAAGAGAGCATCTCAGGAACAATCAAATTATTTTGTGTGCTTCTTCACATCTGTACATGAGTGGCTTTTATAGAACACACTGCTCTATTGGCTCAGAACTAGTTAAGAGAATGAAAAGTCACTTATAAACATAACCACATAACTCCGACTACAAGGTACCAATGAGGTACCGTAGCTTGTTATAAAAGAACATGATAAAAGAATCTTCATGAACTGAGGTATGATAAAGGAGCTGCTATTGTAAATAATGCATTTATATACAGTAAGTACATGTACAACCTCTAATGTCTATCGCTGTTGGTAAGGAAGACTATTGTCAAAACGTTGGTTTCCTGTACCCTTTAAATAATTTTTTTCATCATGCCTAAGAGTTGTGCGGCCTCATCCTTCTCAACGTGAATTTGCGCATAACCTTACTTCCACTAAAAAGATGTCTGAGTTGTCTTAGAGCTGCATACCTCTAGGTGCTTCTCTTCATTGGGATATGTGTCCACAAACACACCCAAGCCAGTGAAATTGTCCTTATTACCAAATACAGGGCCTGCAATGACATATTCAGATATTATGTATTGGAAAAATAATATCATATTGTTCATATTTTGGGAAATCCTTGTCACATTGTAATGACCTTTTTGCATGCGTTCCTTGGTATACCAAATGGCCAATCCATCTCCATTGAGGTTCTTTTTGCCTCGGCCATGAATCTTAAAGTGAACCTGCATCTCCCAGTCCCTAAGGTTGCAGGGCTGGACACAGAAATGGTTAAATATAGACACTGTGTTAGAAAGAGAAAGTAACATATAGACACACACTGTGATAGAAAGAATAATCAGTGCAATTATTCTCTAAATTCATACAGGTTAAAAATGAAGAGCTTGATGGGCTGTAGTCCAGTAGCACCCACTGTGTGCCAACTAGAGCCCCCAACACCAAGTGTTGGAAAGCGTATGTGGCCGAAAATCTGTTGTAGTATATAGGCGGTGTGTAGACGGTCATGACAGGTTGCCAGTTGTAGGGAGCTGTCGCTTGCCGACCGAGCCAGCTCAGTCGGTTGTCAGACGATGATAGCAGTGGGGTGGCAGAGAGGGGGCAGAGAGGGAGTAGAGCTCTCTGGTTGGCTGTTTAGCCTTAAAGGAGGGGTGGAGGCCCTTTCACAAAAGCAATGGAGGTGGTACTCATGGTAAATTTATTTTGTCTGCATACATCGCATAGATGATGGTATATTGCATGCGCTGCCTTTTTGCTCAAAATGCACTCATAGTAAAGTGTGTGTGTGTCTGTGGGTGTGCGCTTGTGTATGGCTCTTATTCAAACACCAGAAGATGTAAAGAACGTATGATGCATGTGCATTATTACTGTGTAATGTATTCATTTTATCACCCGTCAGCTTTTCTCTAAAAGCAAATATAAATGAACACTACATATATGCGTTATATGCTGTATATTATTAGCTATATCACAAACACTTTCTTCTGCTTTTCTCTAAGGTGAAGTCCATTATAAAAGGTCTGTAAAATCCAACAGTTGCAACAGGTGATATTCTAATATAGGTTTCACAATTATTTTCACTATTGTAAGCCTGAGTGCTCATTCTCCTGCTAAATAATGGGACAATGGATAATGTTTTTATTTTATTTTATTTTATGTAATAACACAATATGCTAAAAAGATGCTATTGTGCCACCTGGAAACTCCTTAGTTGGTAGCTACAAGCAACACATTTCTGCTGTGTTTGGCTGTGGATAATAAGTCAACTCAAAGTGTGGTGTCAGAACCTTTTAAAGGTCTTTCAGAAACTGTTCACACAGTACAGTATACTCACAAGACGGCTCCACACCGCCCCCTGCCGGCTTTGCATGTCCTGCGTCAGGCGCACTTGTTCGGTAGTTAACATAGCATCCCCCATCAGCTCCCAATGAGACGAGCCTGAGGATCCCACACCTACACAAACACCATCATCATCATGACAAAGAAACAGGTGGAAAAAGCACTCACATTTTATACTTAAGTAAAAGTATCAATACTGCAATATAGAAACACTCTGTTACAAGTAAAAGTCCAGAATTCTAAATTTACTTGAGTAAAAAAAGTACAAAAGTCTTGGTATCAAAATGTACTTAAAGTACCAAATGTAGAAAGTACTCATTATGCAGATTAATGTCCCATTTCACAGGTTTTAAATGTATGAAATGTATTCAAATAGTTTGAAAATAGCAGATCTACAAGCTCACAACGCCTCGCACACGCTTGTAGATCGGATGTTTTCCAGCCAAAGTTTAAATAGGGCTGAAGTGGTTAATGTATGTTTTGTAGTAATAATCCAAATATACAAAGTAACTAGTAACTACAGTTTTCAAATAATTGTAGTGGAGTAAAAAGTACAATATTTGACTCTGAGATGTAGTGGAGTAGAAGTCAAAGTACTGAAATTTGGAAATACTCCGGTAAAGTAAAAGTACCTCAAAATTGTACTTAAGTACAGTACTTGAGTAAATGTACTTCGTTACTTTACACCACTGAAAACCATCATCAACCATCACAAAGAAAGACCTATTCATCAGGACACAGAAGTTAAACGAGCTTACCATCACAATGGAATACTGAACACGCCTTTTTATTGATGTATTTGAACACACATTCGAAGCGAACAATGTATGAGTTAGTCTTCATTAGAATATATTCATTTTACAGGTCAATGGGGTAAACAAAGAGAAAACAACCGAACTATTTATCCAAGTCATTGTATTATTCTTCTGTGGTAACAGCTGAGGGCTGTTGGGAGCTGGTGTGAGAAATCGATCTGTAGCCCCTATTTGTGAATTTATTTTGTGGTGTATGTTTATGTAGGCTGCTCGTGTTTTTCTTTTCATTGCTGTTATTTTGGTAGGCCTGTTTGTGCATTATAGCCGGACGGTCGGACCCTCTCAAAAAGAGAGATGCTGCATCTGAATGGGCTATGTATGTATCCTTTTTATACATCCTGAGGCAATCTGAGCCCATTCTGAGAACAAATAACCAGTGTTGCCAGCTTTTGCGAGAGAAACAAGCACGCGGGACTAAGGAAACAAGCCCAAAATATGTCCAGGTGGGGGGTCCGCAGACAAATACATATTAATTTGAGGGTCCTTGACTTGAATTTTTTTTGAGAACCACAGGTTTCGACCATAATAAAACCCCATTGGAAACAGGCCCAAATAAACAACTACACTTTAGAAACAAGCCCTCAAAAACCGCAACCACCTTTACAAGCAACTTCACAGAAAAATAAGCCAGATTTGTCTTACAATAAGCGGACATGGCAACCCTGATCTCAATGGGCTATCACTATCAATACACTAGTCTGAGAACAAATAACGCATCATGTACATCGCAAAATGTATCTTCCTCAAACACATACCCTGTCCGATCGCTCACCTCGGTGTGTCCCTAAAATAGCAGGTTATTATAATGGTCATATCATATCATACCTTGATAAGGCTTCGACAGCGAATATTCCCTCTTCAGGAATTCTTCCATTTCATGATGATCATCGTTGGAAAAACATGGAACAAAAGCACAAACGAGAAACACTAACGTCCGATAGGATTCCATTCTCAGACTCGTTCAGATATAAAAGGAGATAGTAGTAATAGTATCCCCTGCTATCCGCAGCCTATACTCCTAATAATGTGTGTCTATTGCCTGGCGGCGGCCATCGTACAGTAAAACTCCTCCTACAAAATCTTCAGCGTTGCCCTATTGGCTTAATGGACTGTTTCCCAAACAGTGGGTCGGGACCTATGGTCGGGACCCTATTTTTAACTCTATGGTCGGGACCCATTTGTGGGTTCCGTTGCGGATCCATTTTCATGGGTTGCAAGTGAATATCCCTTTATTTTTTTGTTTCCTAAAATGTTGAATTCATTAATATTTTAAAAGATTTTCTAAAGATTTCCACACAAATTCACACATTTTCATGAGTTGATAACAAATCCAAACATTTTTCAAAAATAATTTCATGAATAAAATAAACATACCCTAATCAGAGACATTCCTTAAATTAGAAAATAAATGTTTAAGAAGTAGTGAAAATAGCAGATTTTCAAGCTAATGCAGCGCGAAGCAATGCATTGCTAGCTTGTAGATCTGCTATTTTCACTATAGTTTGGGTCCTAGGCAAACATCCAATTTGTCTTTTGGGTCTTGAGCTAAAAAGTTTGGGAACCACTCAATTGAAAAAAACTCTTTGAATTGAAATTTAATTGGTTAATGTAGACCTATTGCATTGCATGCAGGGTTGGGTCAGGTTATTTTGAAACAGTTTAATTCTGAAATCTGAACACAAATGACATGACTTTTTATGCTTTTGGACTAGGCTAGTGCAAAATCAAATATTGAAAATATTTCACTTTATACTTTATACAAAAAAGGGTAACCCAGTGACAACTGGAAAAATGCGCTCCTCTGAGTGCAGATCTCCGCCAGGCTGAGTTGTCTATTCAGGCAGCCCCTTCTGTCAGAGGGTGAGTACTCTGACACCAGCAGGCTGTGAAAAAGAGGGAGCTATATGCTATCAGCAAATAGCCTACCCTCAATTGCAACCCCCTGCCCCATATAACCCTATACATTTCAAATGTTATATTGTATATTGCATATTTTCCTTTGTTGTTGTTTTTTTTTACATAATGTTGCTCTAGTACAAACAGGCTCTAAACACAGCTTGTGCAGATAAGTGAAGAACTTGACTGAAACTGACTTTTGATTATTCATTAATTATGAACCCACAATGTATATAAAATGTATATTTTTATACTCTCTATACTCACATAGTGGGGATGGATATTTGATGTTATTGTCCTGTTATTTGAAAATGTCCTTTGTTTTTTGCTCTAATAAAAACAGGCTCTAAACACAGCTTGTGCCCTTCCCTCCACCATGGTTTGTCTGGCTGACTGTCGCCCAATAGTCTCTCAAGCCAGACAACTTCCACAATCATCAAATGAGTCTAAAATTGTGTCTCACCAACCGTGTACAAGAATATATTCAAATATCCTTCAAAATTATATTCTTTCTGCTCAACAGAAAGGTAGACAAATGTAATTTACTTATTTACATGACTGCAAGGGAGAAACGGAAGTGGGGGGAGGGGCACCCGCTTTAATTTCTTCCCAATTTCAGTGCTTCCGATGTACAGACTGTAAGGCGGAAGCATTTGAAAATTGTATGAGCCAACAATCTGTCTCGAGAGACTATTATCTGAAGGTCTGCAGCTTCTGCTTTGTAAGCCTTTTGTTCTGTTTCTTTATCTACTTTTCTGCACTTCTGACATTTGTGCTGTTAGAGTTAATGCACTTGCGCATTCATTCTTGCAGTAATGGAACAATATGCTTTACACACAACAGTTATAACTTATTATGTGACACTATAATGGACGTTAGTCATCTCCAAACCTGGGTATGGTTTCAGCCCAATCCAAGACCCATTATAAAGTAAAATATTTGCTTTATAATGGAGTACAGTACTTACGCAAATACATATTTGAGTGTAGTTACTGTACAAAGTTAGCCTACTGGCAGTGTGCACAAGAAATTTGGCATTAATCGGTCCAGTGGTTTACAAGATTAGCTCAGCCTCCGGACAAACGAACAAACAGACATGCACACACACACACACACACGCACACACACACACGCACACACACACACAGAAAGCCTTGGGAACCAACAGTTCCCGAGCTATGTGGCCCACAGGGTAGGCTCCCATCTCCTGCTTCTGTAGCGTGAGTCGGCTTGATGTACAAGTACATCCCCCAGCCATGATGTACAAGTACACCCCTGGACATGATGTCACAGCGACTTACCCCCAATCCAACCCTTGATGCTGAGTGCCAAGCAGGGAGGCATTGGGTCCCATTTTAGAGTCTTTGGTACCCCGGCCTCCGAATCTCAGGGCGAACACTCTACCCACAAGGCCAGCTTGTGAAAATGCAGTAATGATCTTAAACCCATTCACATTACCACGGTATTCACTCACTCTGGCCGGCAGAACAACACGACATAGGTGTGAGGGCCACAAAGTGGCCCGAACTCTAGATGTGAGGGCTGAGTATAGCAGCCCGAAACCTCTTGTTAAAAAAAAGGACCTTGGAAAAAGGACGGAGTCTAATAATGGCGTGGCTACATGTGGATCTCTGTCTTCATGTGGCCAGTCTGTGACTTCAGTCATTTATGATGTATATGATATATTTGGGCAAGGCTTCAGCCCGAAACAACTGCCATTATGAAATTCAAGTTACATTTCATGAATGATGGCAGTGCAATGGTAGCAAATTAAGTGCTAAATTAAGTATTGCACCAAAAAGTCTAATAAACATGCAGCTTTACAAAGCAATGTCCTGTGGTACTAAATGGTGTTCTTCTGATTGTATATAGCAACATACTTGATATGTGTGAAGCCTGCAGGCTTCACACATATCAAGTACAAGGCATCTACACATAAAAATAATGAATAAAGTTATCTTCTTACATTATTTATCAATAAAGGCATCATGTTGAATTTGCATATTTTATAAGATGTGTTAGCACCTTGATCATGACAGTTGTCCTATTATGAAGACCAATACTGTTTATCAACAAATGCAACCGAAAGTTCAGCCATAGAAAGAGAGGAGGAAGAGAGATAGATGGCTGCAGACTTGCTCACTAATAGCTATACAACAGGTTTTCTTTTCCCTCTCTTTTCTATTATCTCACTTGCCATCTCTACATTTTCCTTGGTGATCATATTGGGAACCCCCTTTCTGGTAGGGCTGTCACTCTTCACTAAGTCTTGCAGGGAGGCTCAGGTGCTCATCCAATTTGCTCCAGGATCTCCAGTATGGTCTGCACGTGACGGACTCCATCACCCCTCGCCTGATATACATCCACATGTCCCTCTGGGTCTATGGAGTCCAGCACTAAAAGCTCTTCGGTTAACAGTTCCTCCAATTTTAAGTATTTCTTATCATTCTTCTTCCCATCAAAACATTTCACCTCCTGCTCCAGTTTGGCAACACTTTCTAAAATGTCCTGCACTTTTGCCAAGCCTGGGTGAGTTGGGCACTGAGCCTCTGGTTCACCTTCGACCGTACCAGGTGGGACCTCTGGTGGAACAGTTGCTGAGTCCTGGGTCTCTGTTTTAGGAGGCATTTGGACCGTGATATCCACTGATTGGTGCTGCTGCTGTGATTGCTGGAACTCTTGTTGATGCGTCTTTTCACATTGCTGGGGCTGCTGCAAGTGTTGTTGCAGTGGGGACCCTGGCCGATGGAATGATTGTTCCTGTTGGTGTTGGAATAACTTGTTTTGCCTTGGGTCTTTCCAGGTTGTTGTGCAATTATTATGATCTACAAAGTACGGCCATCCTGACCAAGGGTCAATTTTTATTTCCCAACCAGAGGGTAGAGGGTTGTTATTATTTTCCGTTTCCTTCAGTGACTTATACCGATACTGATAGTGACTATTCATTGTACCTGTTAATAAGTCTGCATTACCAGGAGAAGGCAGGTGAGCACACTTATAGGGGGTTGTGAGCAATGTCATTATGATGTGATGCCCACAACCCCATATAAGGGAATATCACTTTATAGTAATAGATTAAACCGGCAACACCATACCACCATAGTCACATCCCTTATCGAGAGTTAGTATAGGGCAATGATTTCCATCCGCCGATTTTAAACGCCACGTACCCCCTGAGACCCTCTACATCCTGCTGTGTAGGCTACCCCAACACCACAAGGGAAGAATTTAAAAAAAGGAAAAAAAACACCCTTCGGGTATTTGGCCTCTTTAGTAAAGTGGATAGGCTCTCATATCCATAGCAAATTGTGCACATTCTGAGAAAAGCATAATGTTAAAAACATTTAAGGTGTAATTTCTAAATAAAAAGTTTGGGATGCCCATTTATTTGGTGATACTGATGAGATCACCAGAATTTGAGAACATGTGTTCAGATCAAGGTCAAGGAAAGATATAAGCAATCTGTTGAAATTGGCAAAGGAAGTGGTGTCCCTGTGTTAAATTGAGTTAATTAGCTCAATGTGCTTGTGATGTGCAGTTATTTATTGTGTACAGTACAATACAATATAATATACAATAGATATTGTCAAAATTTGAAAATGCTGTAAAAATACAGTAACATACTGTTTTGTAGTAATACAGCATTGTGCTATATGCTGTAAACTTACAGTCGTTTATTGTAAATACGAAATACAGCAACTTACTGGCCACCGAGCTGCCAGTAACTTACTGTAAATATACAAGACGGTCGCTTAGAGTGTAGACATCACTGTATACGGTCAAACTGGAGAAACTTGATTTGACTGTAGAGGATTCACACCACCAGCCTGAAAAATCTACTATCTACTTTCTACTCCTGCTCTGACTCTGAAGGCACATTCACTTTGAGAAGGACATTGGACCAGCCCTCATGATGGTCATCATGAAAGTGACGTATCACTGTCAAGCGAGCAGAGGACCCCACTTGTTGCATCCTTTCCCTCTGCCAGAGGAAGATGAACAGCTTTGCCTGACAGAAAAGAAAACAAATAGATTTTCTCATCATATCAAAGGATGTCCTCCTTCTAGTTCTTTGGCATCACAGTAGAAGGAGCCACCCTTTTCCTGGTACCCTTTCCCCTCTGGTTGAGGCTGGCTGGCATACATCCCAGACATTGTCAATGTGGCTGCTTTTCTCAAGTTGAGCAGAGACATATGGTTCAAACACTCTTTCTCCATACTCTTGAAATGCTCTTGATGTTGGCAATTGCCATTCACTCTGTGTGAGTGGCTGAACCAATGGACTTTCTTAACAAGAGCATACAGTGGTTGGTCATCATCAAGGACATGCATCTGATCAGGGTTCAGGACTGCTTTCTTGACGATCTCCATGGAGTTGCATTTCATTGCCACTGAGTGTGCCTTGTCAAGAAACAGAGGCAATAGTGCATGCGTTCATTGCTGCAAGTGGGGAATACAGCTTGGTGCATGTCATTGAGGTAGGTATAGACCACGATATCCTGCCATCCCTGGTGTACTTTTCAACTGCTGTCTTGACTTGACAGCTGTCTGCAGCAGACAAGAGGTTGGATGTCTCATGGAACTTTATACAGCCGGCACACTGAAGTCCTTTGGCTTGAGGGCATGCTGGTGGCACAATTGTGTAGGCTGATGGCAGAGGTGTCACTGACTCGAAGGAGAAACTGCAGAGTCAGAGATCTCTTTGTTCACAACCTTGTGCTGCTCACATTAAGTGCATGGCATCACTGTCATGTTGACAGGCTATTATGAGGGCTGATTCACTCTTCCCTGTGGTGCCCTCAGACCGAGGAATTTATTTAATAAGGAATAGACGCCGACGTCATTTTCTCTATCCTGCAATTCCAGCCAGCAGATTTGTCACACTGGGTGGCACACTCACACCGGAAGTTTAGTGAAATTACATTGGCGTCTATTATATGAGAGCCGGCTGGACAGCTTATGAACAAACACTATTTCTGAACGATTGAAACCTTTATAAAATACTCGGCCCAGGAAAATAAAAGAAGTCATCGATGTCATGTGTACACTGTATTCTTCACAATCAAAGTGGGTGTGTTATCACAAGAAAAGAGGAAATCACCTACCTACTGTAGGTTGAGTAGGTTCCATTTTAGAGGCATAAAAAAAAGTCAACCAAAGAACACGTTTTTTTGTATAGGATTTCCTCTCTAGTCAGTAAGAATACCTTGAGGATTCTAACAGGGGCCCTCATCGGTCACGTCGACTATGCATGCACCTCATGGTACCACAACACCACTCAGGCCTTAAAAACAAAGCTCCAGACATCCCAAAACAAACTGGTAAGGCTACTCCTTGGCCTTTCACCTACAACTCATCTAACCCCTGCTCACTTTGCAAGGGTCGGATGGCTCAAGGTAGATCCCCATGTACCTGTCAAAGTACTTCAAAAACGTTTTTTTTCCAATTCTAAGCTGTTTATATGATGTTCTGCATAGTAGTGTATATCTGTCTGTAATTTAATGTCACTATGAATTGAGTACAAAAGGACCCCATTTGAAACGAGCCGTTTCAAATGGATGAAACGGCTTTCATGGGATTTTTAATCCTATTTAGTTTGACCTTGTATTTAAACTGCAAACTTCTAAATAATGTATTCAATCAATCAATCAATCAACCAATTTACTTTGCCAGTTTACAATATCCGGTCTAGAGAGAAACAGCGGATACAGAAACGGGAGTAGGTGGGCTCTAGACCGGATGGCACTGATTAAAACAGAATGGAAACCGGCTGCACTTCACCCTGAATAAGAACACTCGCCCCAAAACACGCTCACGGGTCAAATTTGGCAATCTCGGAACGGTCACCACCAGGTATTCCTAAACAAACGTAACAAACGTAACCTAATATTCTGCCTAAACAACCTAACCTTATTCCTAAACGTAACCTCAGCAAAACTCTGCCTAAACCTAACCTTATTCCCAAACGTTACATCAGTCTAAGCCACTTCTTTTGGGTTTGTTTTCATAGACCTGTGCTTATTTCTCTCGCAAAATATGGCAACACTGATTGCAACAGGTCCGTTGTGCACTTTCTCAATGATCAATAAAGGATAATTCATTTTAACAGGACCTTGCGGGCTTGTTTCCAATGAGGGCCTGTGAGCAATTAGGGGTTAAGAGTCTTGCTCAGGGACAAATCTCATTTCATCGACACATATGCTGGCGCGGCCTGGAATCGTGCCTGGGGCAACCATGGCCTCCGGCTCTCTAGGCGGGCTCACTAACCACTCAGCTATGGCCGCCCCTAATGAACAACATAAAATTAATAATAATACTTCGCTATAATAACATTATAAATATATATATAAATAATCAGTACTCAAGATGACTATATTTTATTTCGGTCACACAACTAAGCAACAAAACGTTGTTCTTTTCAGGTAAAATGAATGATTGTGACTGACTGGGCACTGTCATTACATCTGGTCTAGGGCACAGATGTAATGACTTTTTTCCAGGTAGCATGCCTGCGTTCATCTTCTCTCTGTATGGTATCTCTCTGTCACGCATTGCCCGGTCCATCTTCTGTCCTTTACCAATAAATTCGCTGTAGTTCAGGACACGTCGTGACTCGTGGGTAACTGTCAATGTTGTTGATACGAGCTGTTGTTATGGAGCCCCTATAACAAATAAAAGAACACAAGAAACCACTGGGGGAACAACATGGGGGCGACTGTGTTTTGGGGCGAGTTTTCTGGTTACAGTCACCCTGACAGACTCCGCCCCCTGCTGAAACTCGGCACAGAAGCAAGCAGCAGCAGCAGCAGCTGAGATGTGGTGACTGACTGACTGACTGACTGACGACAAGCATGGATCCCACTGAAGAGAAACCGAGCCAAGCTGTGGACTTTTATCGCGACACATGGGTTCGCTATTTAGGTACGTTACTGAGGTTATTTTAACATAATGTGCCTCCCAGGTTTACATACCAGAGCTCAGGTGCTTGCTAGCCAGTTAGCATAGTTTGGAAACCCAGTCCAAAACACCATTATACAAAGACAAGACAGCTGCTGGGCTGTTGTTCAAGGACACCTTTTGATCTCTTTTAGAATATCACGCACAATATGACAAGTTGCAGCAGGACTCAGGAACGATAACATCGTCAATCGTGCTCTGTATCGGTTGACAGTAAGCTAGCTATGGGGTTAAATAAGGCAAGGAAGTTCAGTAAGAGCGTGTTTGTTCCGGGGTTAGGGTTATGATGATTTATTTAGCGTGAGTCATTCAATCGCAAAGAAACGCCCGTGTTCATACACATACCCATAAGTGTCTGCATTTATAATATACACATACCCGTGTTCATATGCATACCAATCTTACTGATTGCGTGATTGGTAATGTGCACTTTGGTCTGCCAACGTCTGTACTGTACTCTTGAGCTAATGTTAGAGGACTTCAGTCAAACCAATTGATAGGCTTGTTTTAAGTATATTCACTTGGATTGTGCTGAGACTGCTGACTGAGTACCATTTACACACAATCGATAGGTGACATGCTGACTGACTGCAGTAATGATCAGATTGAAAATAATTTCACACACTTATTTACACCTGTGAACTTTTGATGTGACAAGCCATTTGTTCTGGATGTTCTCACAAGTTTAGGTCAATGTAGCCTTGTGTTGCACCAGAAAAACTCTCAGACTGTTTTGATTACATTAGTGGATGATGTTGTTAGGTACAGTGAGTAAGTGTATTGGAGTTTTGGGGTGGGGAGATAAAATTGCATGATATTGTTGTAGGCTATGCTTGCTTGTTTAAAGTGCGTTGAGATTTTCTATAAAGAGATGTGATGGTCCACTGGAAAAGTACCGTGGTCTATTAGGTCCAGGGTCATTTTCACAAACTGCAGTTGTTGTGCCTAAATATAGAGCTGGTCTACTGTAAAAATAGATGACAGAGCTGTCAATGTTTGCCCCATAACCCTCCACCTGCTGTCTGGCCTTCATCCTGAGACCTGAGGGTCCACACCTCACTGAGAGCAGGGCACAGAGCAGGATTTGAATACAGATACGTAATAATGTATTGCATGAATTTGCCTCACTGGAGGATAATCTTGTATTTATTATTTTAGCCACATTATAGGATATCATACCAGTATCAGTCATGCAGTTTAACATGCACCTGAACTGTTGATTAGGATCATGTGAATACAGCATTAACTAGAAAATGTGCTCCTCGGAGCACAAGTCTCCGCCAGCAGACTATAGCAATTATATTATCATAGCAATAACTAATGAGATACAGTAGAGTAAAAGATATATACTGTAGTTAAATAAAAAGGTGTATGTTAAAGAAATATTTATTTTAAAAAAAATGATTTAAAAATCATATTTTGTCTTCTAATGTTTAAAAATATGTTTAAATTTTTTTTTTTTTAAATGTTTAAAAAAAGATTTAAGGGAACAACCTCCGCAGTTTCAGGAAGTCTTGGCAATAATTTGATAATAGTGTCTAGGTTAGATGGCACATTGAATGCATTACCATGGATTGCCTTTTGTCTGCCTCTTGGCAAGCCAACAAGTTTCATGAAGGCAATACGTTGACTTATCAACCTTTCTTCTAACGGGTGCAAGTCCTGCAGTTCTCGGGGTATTGGGTCGAGTAATAAGTTGTTAGCCCAAGCCTGTGTAGGGAGTTTCCCAAGTTTAATGGCCCGATGACACGTGTGGCACATCCAAGTGTTGTTTTGCTTGATTGCAGTTGGGTTTTTGCCTAGGAGACTTACAATATCTATCGTTCCTGTATAATTTCCAGGTTTAAACTCTGCCACTGATTCTCTGTAGAGAATTCGTTCACAGGAACCACAGACATAATTGGGTCCACTTTCGGACATCTTCTTTAAGAATGCGAGAGCAGCTTCATTAACTTCTAATTCTTGTGATCTGTATCGTTTCTTCTTACTCGTGTTATGTGCTTGTTGATGTTGTCTTTCATTATTTAAATACTCTGACCAGTTCCTTTTTTTCCTTTCGATGTTCTCTTCAGACTCTTCTACTTTTTCTTCCAGAGATTGTAGCAATCTTTGCTGTGTCATATTGTAAGCATTCATGGCTAGTCTTCGTCTTTTGTCATTTAGCGATTTTTTGTCTCTGATTAATTTCATTCTTTCTTTATGATTCTTAGCTCTGTTTAATTGACGCAATGCTCTGTTTACATTGAAGCAATCTATCATATGGGAGTCGTCATAATTGACTGGTTTGTTCAAATACTTGTCTGTCTTCTTCATCTTCATTGTCTTGAACAGTTTCAGCAGTTGATTGGTGTGTTTGATCAGCTTTGGCCTTCTGCGCCTTTGTTTGACCAATGTTAGGTGTTCTCAGAGGGACACACACACGCACGGACGGGTGATTTGGACTAGAAGATACTGTTCCAATCAAGACTGATTGATCCTGTCTTACCTCGCTTCAAAAACGTAAACGGTTTTTTGAAGTGACACACCTATTTATAGAATTGTATTTCGTCATGCATTCCTCTAGCCAATCAAAGGCATTGGTGTCAACATATTAATACGTATTAAGATTTCGGTCTTGTTGTGGGATCAATTCAACTCTAGTCCTCTTCTGTGTTACTGTTGTAGATGAGTATGCTTTCTTAGCTTTGGCCTTCTGCGCCTTTGCTTGACCAATGTCAGGTGTTCTCAAAGGGACACACACACGCACGGACGGGTGATTTGGACTAGAAGATACTGTTCCAATCAAGACTGATTGATCCTGTCTTACCTCGCTTCAAAAACGTAAACGTCTTTTTGAAGTGACACACCTTTTTATTATAGGATTGTATTTCGTCATGCGTCCCTCTAGCCAATCAGAGACATTGATGTCAACATATTGACACGTATTAAGAGTTCGGCTTTGTTGTGGGATCATTTCAACTCTAGTCCTCTTCTACGTTACAATTGTAGATGAGTATGCTTTCTTAGCTTTGGCCTTCTGCGCCTTTGCTTGACCAATGTTAGGTGTTCTCAGAGGGAAACACACACGCACAGACGGGTGACTTGGACTTACTGAAGGTACTGTTCCAATCAAGTCTGATTGATCCTGTTTTACCTCACTTCAAAAAGTAGAGGCTTTTTGAAGTGACACACCTATTTATAGAATTTTATTTCGTCACGCGTCCCTCTAGCCAATCAGAGGCATTGGTGTCAACAAATTGACACGTGTCACGTGGAGCTTGCCCAATGTTAGCTTGGCTAACAATGTTTGCTCACACAAAGCGAAAACATATTCTCCACCTTCGGCGGAGACAATTAACTTGGGCCAGAGGACTTAGCTTAACAATTCATGTACAGGCTTTATGACAGACAACCCATGGTCTTTGGCAGTCATTTTTCAATTAGCCTAACCAAAATAATACAACTGAGTTCATTTGACCATCATTCATGATTTATTAATTATTTACGTACTTTGATGCGTGGCCACATGGGGCACTAGTCACTAGTGACTAGTGGCTCCTGAAATGCTTTAATGACAGACCAAGGGCATGTTAGTCATTCAACCCTGATGGAATGGGCAGTGCATATTTATCTGCCAGGCCAGCCACAGTTTTTTTTTATTAGTAGAAGTGGAGGTCAACTTTATCACGTGTCAGGACAATATATGCACTATACAAAATAGTGCTAGACTAAAAAAAATAAAAGTACTCGATAGAATAAAGGCAATGATTTGGCCTCTTTTTTTGTATAGTGCAAATAAGTCCTGCCTTCATAAGATCATTGTTGATGTTTGTGTTAAGCAGCATTTTTTTCAAATACATCCCAGCTCATTTTCTTAATTTCCGGGTCATTAATCTGAGCGTTAGACAAGACATGCTTCTTAATTATGAATAATTCAAAAGCTTCTTTTAAATACTTGCAACTAATTTAGTTAATTGTCTGCATTTATAATAGCACCTTTCAAGCATTTTACAAGATCTGCATTGCATTCATACATTCACTCTGATGGCAGAGGCAGCCATTCAAGGCATGACGTTACCATCAGTATCTTACTCAAGGACACTTTGACCGGTGCAGACAAACACTGCACCTCTAGAGCCACTGCAGCCCATGTATGCAGACCTAAATATCAGTTTCAATATATTTTTTGATCTGTAGATTGTAGAACACAGGTTGCATCTTCCAATCTCGCACTGTATGAAATTCACATTTTCTGTTCTGAAATAATTAAAACCAAAACAAATTTGACAAATACAATATTTTGTCAGGGTCACATCATGTGATCCTTAGGGTAACCGAAGGCGATTTCTGTCAGATATTTGCTGTTGAGCTGGAGGTGTGTCGCTTCATTCTTGTACTGTGCTTTAATTTAAAGATACATTCTGTAAGATTTATGTCCTACCCTGGATTCGTACTTGGGTGGATCTCCCGTATGAGGACTGAAATTTCTACTGCCGAGCTAAGACGGAACGCTCCTTGGCCAGGGGAGATATTGCGCTTTGATCTTCAGGCAATTCCACTTGTCAACCAGTGGTGTTCCTAACACAGGGTCTAAATATTTCAATGTAGAGCAGGGAGACCACCTCCACCCACTGCAGTTTTATTGTATAAACGTAATCTACCATACATATTGATCAAAATAACACTTTATTCACTAGAAAAAGTTCTGAACTAGAATTGCAGCTCCAAGTAAATGAAACGAGAAAATCAATAGTAGTAGTTACACTCAAGAACGTAGGCTGGATATATATGCAGGTGTGTCTTAAAAATGAATGAATTATCTATTGTATGTGGATGTACATGTACCCACACACAGGATATGCCAACGAGGTGGGGGAGGCGTTCCGTGCCCTGGTACCACCTAGCATGGTATGGGCCAGCTATGCTGTGGCCACTGTCTATGTTACAGCTGATGCTGTGGACAAAGGGAAGAAAGCCGCTGTGGTAAGACATTAGACATTTTTATTTACATAGATCTGTAAAGTAAAGTGTGACTAACATGTTAATCTTTAGAATGAAATTGCCAAAACAATTGTACTGAACATGAGGCATAGATTGAGGAATTGTGTTAGACAAAGCTAGACTTAAGGCAACAAACGACAAAGTGGAACTGAACTTGTTAGAATAGTAGAGGCTCTGAATAGGATGGTTGGAGGCTGGAAACAGAACAAAGCAATAGTTGAGTTACAATATGGCAACAAGGCACAGACAAGACGAACAGTAAGATTTATCTGCCTGCCTGAGCTCTGGCAGGCACAGCCTAAAGCCCAATATAACTCAAGTTTTTTGTGTGCTGAAAATCAGTTATTTCCATAGAGTGACACAGTCATACGACTAAGTCTAAATTAGGCTTAAGCATGTTAAACGCGTGCACATCCTCAGCTGATGCAACATTGCAGGCACGTCACTGGTTTCCTAAAACCTGGGGAGAAGCCCAGGACTAGCAGCTGAAGTTTGAGGCAGCTTAGATTTCCACCAACAAATATTGCTGTATATGTCAGACATTGCGATGATGCTACATCAAGACATGGGGTCAGGCTTCAGCTGGGACGGAGGGAGAAGGGCAATGAGGATGCTGGTGGTGATGCAGTGTGCAGGGGCCTTGTAGGTTGTCGTCTTTGAGCTGTTCACTCTTCACACTCATGGGTGATGTAGGTAAAGGAACCAACAAAACCATTCTAGGTGGTGCAGAGAAGGGAAGAATGTCGCAGTCTGAAAGACCTTGAATGACTAGTCAGCCCAGGTTAATTCACTGATGTGTCATGATGCATCTGAAGAGTTTCTTCAGCGTGTTATACAGTCGGCAATAAAGACAAAAATAAATGAGCAATAATACTACTACTACTATGCTCAAAAGTCAGTAAGTAGATCAAAAGTTAAAGTTTGTATAACATAAGTGCTGTAAGTCTTGTGGTATGTCTGTCTGTATGATATTGCTGTTGCACCAACAAGAAAGAAAATATTATTTTGTTTGTTGAAAGAGAAGCTTCTATATTTGGACACTTGACTCTGACGACCCCTCTGCCCCCAGGCTCATGGTGATAACCCAGGGAAGACAACACGGGTAGCAGCAGCAGTGGTGGACACATTTGTGTGGCAGGCTCTGGCCTCTGTAGCCATTCCTGGCTTCACAATCAACCGTGTGTGTGCTGCCTCGCTGTACCTCCTGGGCAGAACTACCCGGTGGCCACTGCCTGTTCGCAAGTGGACGACGACGGCTATAGGCCTCAGCACTATCCCCTTCATCATCTCTCCCATAGACAGGTATGAATGAGTGATTATGTGGATTTCTACCTGCTGGATGGTGCTCGTCTTGCAAACAACTACATTTTGGGGTGCTGTGTTAGTGTGTTTGGATCAAATTTGTGCTCAGAACAGCAGCTCTGTGCATACACAGATTACACACAGTAATACATGTCTCAAACCATCAATAGACATACACCTGCTGTGCTGTAACTAACCTATTTTAACAAGTAAGACGCGCGAACGCGGGAAGCGAACGCAAAAAAAAGAAAAAAAAGAATGAAAAAACATATATATCATTTTTTTTTTAAATCTGCGTTAAAAGGAGCATCTTAGAAAAATACAAATTCACAAAAAAAAAACTTGGAATGTTTTTGAACAATTCAACAAAGTGTTTGAAGTGCCTGTTTCACCCACTTCCGGGGGGCGGAGCCAAAATCCGAGCCCGAAGTATTTGTTCGTAGACCCCCACTTAGGGGGGGTAGAAAAAGTTTCGGAGCGATTCGGGCACTTTTCATTTAACATGGGGTTTCAATGGGGAGTTTTTAGGAGCCTTCTCCGGGGCGTGGCTTCCGGGGGAAGGGGCGGGCTTAAACGCAACCTTGACAGGTGTGTTCAGTTTTCAAAGACCTTTCATTTGATGTATGGTACGTCTATATTGGACATTAACTTATCTCAGAGGAGCTGCACAAAGGCAGTGCACACAGAGACACAGACAGAGACACAGTGCACACAGAGACACAGAGACACAGAGAGACAGAGACACAACCCAAGCAGGGTTACATAGTAAGCTCCACTTGGTCGGAGGCGCGGCTTCGCCGCGCCTCCTCCCGCGTTCGCAATTACGGTTTACAATTGTATTAGAAGATATTGTATTACAACTGTATTACAATTATTTAGTGACTTTCAAAAGTGTAAGGTTAGAGTATGTTCAATGAACATTTGTCAAACGGGACCCTAATGAATTGCTTAAACGCACAAATACACTGTTCTTCAAAACTTCTATCAGTGTGGCTGGAATAATTTGGTTTTCAATCAACAATGTATACAACTTTGAGCTGCGATATGAGTGCACCTGAAGATAACCCCTTGGCTTTATCGCAGTGCTCCTTAATTGTTGTTTGCTGTTAAATTAAATTAACTGATGTGATGGGATCATTTATGGCTCCCCGTTTCATGTTGGTCGTGTCCTTGATAATCCTATTGATCTTGCGTGACAAAGGCCGTTGTGAGATTGTTGCAGTTGTGTATTGCAGGAGGGTTTTAGTAGTCTATGTATTCAGGAAACCCCGCACTTTAAAGGCATATTCACTGACATTTTAATTGTTATACACACTATCATATTGTATATTGTATTATCTTTGTTTATTTAATAGACTAATAAGAATAATAAAAAAACAAACAAATGTTTTGGTTATCTGCCTAGATGCCATCAATATTTATATTTAACAGCCATCTGAAATTCTAGTCGGCCAATGGTCAGTAAATACCAGCCAACTTAAGCAGAAACATAGGTCTAGGTGCAGATGCGCTGGATGTGAGGCTGACAGTAGTTTGGCAGCAGGCTGAGCTTCTCTTATATATGCCTGAAGCAGTATAATAAAGTAGTGAAATAACAAATCGGTGAAGTAATGTAATGGGATCAAGTAGACTAGAGACTAGTATTTATTTTGGCACATTTAGTGATCAACATTTTTAATGCTCACTGCTCAGACACTGCCAAGTATTATTTTCTTTTCTTTTTAAGATTGATGTTGATGTCTGTTCTAACATACAGTATTTGGTAGTGATGGGTGTTTGAGATTGTAGTAATTGGCATCTCATTCATCACAATGAATGAATGAATAATTGATTGAAAGAAAGTAAATAATAGCGGCGAATAGTGTCACATTATGTAGGCTGTCTTGAACACAGTTAGACAAACAGCAATACTTAGACATATCCTGACTGAATGCAAACTCAACTTTTGGTGGCATAAGAGCTAAAGTCCTTGGTAGGATGAAGGAATTGAGGGTGATGGAGTATACATGAATTCATTATGCATCATGGAAAATTACCGTATGCTGTATAAACCTTGTGTGTGCGTTTTACGCCTTTATCCCAATTTAGTCGTTATGCCAATTCATTCCTCCCCACACACATTTGTGTGTTGTCACTGCTGTTGTGTCTACTGACTCACCTGCCAGTGCTACTCCTCCCACCCAACACTCCCTGCAGACAGGTGCCGCCCCAGCCCGTAGGATTACGTGCAGTGATATTGAAAGAATTGAAAGAAATACCTTTTCTTTTGCCCTTTTCTTTTCTTGGGCTAGTGAAAGTTATAGGTATGGTGTCTGTGATATCAAATGTGAGCTTACTACCATAATCACACTAATCCTTTCTTTTGAAAATCTTTGAATATTATTATTATTTATGTTTTTATTTGTCCAAAATAAGGACACACGGGTTAATGTGGTTAGAAATCCACCTCAGACCTCAAAAGCAACTTCTGAATCTTTTGAACAACCAGCCAGGGTTTATTGTGTATTATAAAATAGGTAGCTCAAATCATCAATCAATCATCTGATTGCTGTGGTACTGTATAATAACCATAAACCACTGCTATGATTCGACGAATGCCTCTGTGAGATAAGCTGTTTTTATTACATACATTTTTAAATTTTATGTTATACAATGTCATTGTGTAATGTTTTGTTATTTAAATCGGTTTTATTTATTATAGCTATGACTGCCAGTCTGCCACACACGTGGGTTGTGAGAGGAAAATAATAGAAACTAGAAAATGTGCTCCTCGGAGCACAGGTCTCCGCCAGGTCAGGTACGTTATTCTGGCCTCCTGGTGGCGCTATAATAGGCCAATGTGAAAAGGGTGCCATTTGTTCTTAGGTCTTTCACGGCAATCGGACACTGCATTCATGATTTGAGGCATTTTGTTCCAAAAATGTGTTTTGCTAAATTAGACCTGCTGGTGGCGCTATAACAGGCCAATGTGGCATTTCTTCCTCTGCCTAGTGGGAATGTGCGTGTGAAAATTCACGGAAATCGCAAGCTGCGTGCATAGTTTGAGGCTTTTTGTTCAAAACGGACCAATCCTGCAAACTTTGGAAGCCAACCATAGGCAATGAGGATGGAATATGGGAAATCGGACAGATTCGTGTTGATCACATGACTATAGAGATACTGTGTACCGATTTGCATGACGTTTGGATAAAATCTGTAGGAGTAATGTAAAAAAATGGGTTTTGCACAAATCGGCCTCCTGGTGGCGCTATAACAGGCCTATGTGAAAAAACTGGGGCAGAGGTTCTGAATTGGCATCCAGGGAGTGTGTGTGCACAGTTTCGGAGCGACCGGGCCAACGGTGCCGGAGATTAGCTGCTAACACACAGACAGGACGGACGGACACACGGACGGACGGACGGACAGGGGGTAAAACATACTCTCTCGCCATGCCTTTCGGCCTGGCGGAGACAATAAGTCCTGGACGTTATTGTGTTTTATTTATCCAGTTAAAACTAAAGCCTTTGTACAGCTCTTTGCCACTCTGCTGCAAAGAAGAAACATTTTAAACTCAGGATTCCCACAGTCATGAAATTCCTGGAAATATTTGGAAATTAGAAAAACAGTTTTCCAGGCCTGGAAAAGGTTTGGAATTAATACATTGTTTTGGAAAATGTTTGGATATACAGTACATTGTTTTTGTCTAACATTACGTGAAATATGTAACATGGTAAAATGTAGTGCTGCGCTGCATGAGTTGCGTGAGTGTGGCCTAATGTATACAGGACGTCACGTGACGAAAAGAATAGATCTACAAGTTAACAACATGTTGCACTGTGATATTTTGGTAGCTTGTAGATCTGTTCTTTATTGTCACGTGACACCTTCGCTCGAGTCTGTCTTGGGGCATTGATATCACACTGACTGTAGTAAGAGACTCATTATTGCACGATATTATTGCTATAGGCCTGGAAATAGGGTAAAATATTTTGGATTTCAGCGTTAATGTGGTTACGTACCCTGTGACAAAGATACGTTCATATGATGGCATAGCTTGGGCAGCAGAAATAGGTACTGGTAGCCATTTGTCACCTGTAGTTCTTGATATTGTTTTAGACGTTCAAGTCTCTTATTTGCTGATATACAGTTCTGTTTGAATTGCTGAGTTGACTGTTTCAAGTGAAGCAGTCAGCCATCCTATTAGTCTGTTGCTGAGATCAACAGTAAGTAAGAACAATCTGTGACGTGTATGTAAGCTTAAATGGAGACTTACAGTACTGTCAGGGTGATATCGCTATAGTTGAGCATACCGTAGGTTCAATCAAGGTTTAAAGTCTCTGGTGGTTTAACCACTTAAACCCTATATACTTAGTTGACCGTAGTCCCCCAGGGCTCTATACAAGGCCCCCTCCTAGTTTTGCTGTGGGTGGCTGCGGTGGTGTTACAGATTTTGGATAACGGCTCTGTATGTTCTCATATCTTCTTCTTTCGTGTATCATCATCAGATGTCCAGCTTAGTGTCGTGTAGCCATGCCCTCGTCTCAGGTCCACATCAAAGGAGGCCGGCCTCCGATGGTGGTCTATACAGGGGACAGGTGGTCTTTACGTGTCTGCCGAACGTCGTTTTTTTTAATGTAAACTTGGTTGACTTGTGTTAATCATCTAGATCCGAGGAGTTTGTGTGTGGTTGTGTGAGTGTGGGGCATTCAGTGGTCATTCACCCCATACATTTGAATTAGCTGTGTCTCTAGTTGAGCATGTTTTCACAAAAGTGTCCCAACCCCCAACACTTTTATTGGTTGAGATCTGCACCCATTCCTGGAATACAGTGATTATGATTAAAACATGGACGAGGAGAGCTAAACTAACTGCTAACGTGGAAGTGGCCCATGCGGTTCAGATGTGTTTTTTCTATTCCTCCTGCCATTTCAATTGCACAATGATTCACAGTTCCACAATACCATGCCTACGTTTCAGTCCAAAAACAATGTTGCAATTCACAACTTTGCAATCGCCAAAACCACTTTGGAATCTTCCAGATGCGCTCATAAAAATATGCACATAATGTGGAGCTGGCTAGAAAGGAGGAAGCTGACTTTTATGGAAATTATAAAAGATCTTTGGAGAGCTTTATTTTCATTTGTGCATTTATGTTTGGCATTGTACTGTATGCAATGCTCTCCTAGAACAGATTTCCTAACCATAACCTCTAAAACCAAACGTGAACATGGGCGGAGTGTTATGATAAATGGTTCAGTGGAGAAGGAAACACGACTGTACAATATACTGTTACTAAAATCATTTAAGTAGAATTTTCAGAACGATCAGAACATAGGAGGGAATGCACTTGCATCACGCCTCCAGACTTCCCACCTGAACCAACAGTATTGCTCCAATCTTCCCTCGCTTCCTCCCTGTACTACATAGTGTGATAGTTAGCTCTGATGTTAACTCAGGGCGTTTTATGTTGTAAAACAATGTTAACTTGTTTGAGGTGCTTGTTTATAGCAGTTTGAGGACTTGTACAGCTTTGTTCCACTCCTTTCATGTGTCCTTTATCTTAGCATACACGGGAGGTAGTGCAGACAGCTTGGGTTTTATTTTGTTCCTTTCAGCTGATGGCAGCTGTAGTGAGTTAGTGGGGAGCTGCTGGTTTAGGTAGCGAGTTTTGTTTTGTTTGTTGATTTAGCGCCACCCACGCAGACCTTTTCCTTCATTCTTATTTTTTTATCTCAGTGGTTTACCTCCATTCTCATTTTATGTTGGCTACTTTCATATTTAATTATTGACCAGAGAGTGCCTCACTTTTCTGTTTGGTTATATTTGTACTTATTGATCAGAGATATTTGTCGTTGAGCAGAAAGCCATTTCAGTTGTTTTCAGTCGTTTTGTGTTTAACTGTTGAGCTGACAGCTTGTAATTTCTGTTAAATCGGCTGCTAAGCAATGAACGGCAGTGATTGCCTGAATCCATCGACAGCTGGTTGCTTCCCTTATTACTAGACACCTGCAGGGTTGTAACAATGTGTTGGAAGATTGTGTTTTTGGATCATCAGAATTCACAGTGGAACCTGTTATTGGAGGAGACTTTCAATTGATGACACAACCCAATAACAAAGCCTTTTCACATTCCTGTCTTTCCGTAAAATTACCCAAATGGATTGTTGTTATTGTATTTGCACAATTATTTCAATGATCCATTGTTGTTTCTGAGACTCTGTTTTTAGCTTTGAAACAAGGAAATAAGGAAAACATTTTTTTCCCTCTCTGTTTTCTATAGGTCAGTGGATTACCTGCTGGACTCAAGCCTTAGGAAAGTCTATGGTGGGGAAGAGAAGAACGATTAAGAAGGGACCATCCATTAGAGGTCTGTTGTTCCCAGGAAGGGATCCCATCCCAGTTCCCCTGGAACTGAGCTTATTAATCACCACCGTGAAGCACAATGATATATAGCAGAGGTGTATTTCACTAAGCAGGGTTGTTCTTAATTAACTGCTAAGAAATGTACTCCAATACTGTCTCCAAGGAACATCTTGCAGTCATGGAGTTTTATTTTGTAAGAACAAAGACTCATAGTTTTGCTATGACAATATTTCAAAAGTTAAGTGTGAAATTCTGCTTCTTGAAATAATCTCAGGGGAACAGAACCTCTGGTCAGGGCAACCTGGGTTTGCTTTAAGAAAATAATTTATATAGAAGGTAAATATATTTAAAATGTAGAAGTATAGAACATAGAATATTCCACTACAACTGGTGGAAATGGCCAAACAATTTCAACTACAGTAAATGACATTGTCGGGCATTGAACGCTTTAAATACACGTATTTTCTTTGAGATGATGGAGATTCAAGAGATTTTATTGTCACTCATCGTCGCTGTTGGGCAGGAACCTCGCATCTCAATATTTCAACTTTAGTTTTTTCATAAATGAATGCTGTACTTCGTAATACTACAGTCAGTGTCACCCAAAAATAGCAAAAATAGCCGATCTACAAGCACACAATGTGAAAGTGGTTAATTGTATCTGTGGGTTTTAGAAATACTTAACCAATGAAAAGTATTTACAAGACCTTGTGACTAAGTAGGAACTACATTGAATTCAATGGGACACAGATTATATTTTTTCAATTTCCTGGGAATTACCGGTAAGTAAGCTTCAAACATACAAGGTTTCTGCCCGACAGCGACGATATCTAACACATTATGATATGCATATTCTGTAAGGAACATGCCTTCAATGGTTGCTCTCATTGGCATGTCAACCAGTTTGCTGACCTGTAGAGCCTCACCTTGAGCCTGACTCAAGTAGCAGTTCTACAAGCTTGTAGATCAGCTATTTTTGGCGCACAACAAGTATAAATCAGGCTTTATGCGCATACCTCCACCAGACAGATTCAGTGCAACTCACACTTGCTGTGTTCCTTGGCAATATACTGAGGTGCTGTAATGATAGGTTAAAGTTGAGCAATATACTGGGGTGCTGTAATGATAAGTTAAAGTTGAGCATACACTCAATCCAACCTACTTTATTTTTTACCTGGTTCATATTGTTGTTTCATTTCTATTTTTTACCTCGTTCATATTGTTGTTTCATTTCTGCCTCCAAATAATGTGTCACTTTTGGACCAGAGGATTTAAGAGGATCCTCTGATACACTTTTGCATTGTTTTGTTCTAGGTTTTTGTTGGTGTTGTGGGGTTGGAAAATGTTCAGTCAATTTCCAGCAAATTTCTAAGGGAAGTTAAGCTCGGGTATTTGGGAAATGTACACAATTTCATAAGAATCGTACCTTTTATTAATGAGCATACTGTGTGTGTGTGTCTGTGTGTGTGTGTGTGTGTGTGTGTGTGTGTGTGTGTGTCGGGACATCAGCAGTACTAGGTCTTATGGTATTTGTTTTGGTTGAAAGTATGCCTATTTATTTGAATTATAACGATGCACAGCATTCAGCAGCTCACTCTACCATCACATGTACTGATAATTTGCCAGCATTCGCATTAAATAGGAATTCAGTAAAATTACATCCCTCTGCATCCCAGTGCATTCTGCTATCACGTGTGCAGCCCACACTACTGCCAACAATAGGTCACTGTCTGAGCCAGCATTGTCTGAGCCAAAGGACTACATTCTTTTAGGAACGTTTTATTTATATTACTAGAGTATATATATTTTATAGTTATTATGATAGTTAACCAGCAGATAGTAGCCAAAAGCGAAGTACGCAGTTTATAACTTGTTGACACCTGCTAGTTTTTGCTAGCTAGCTGGTACCATGTGGGATGCAGCTTGATTGAGCATGCTAATTGAGGAGTTTTAATTCATCCGTTTTCATCCATTCTTTATTATAGAACATTTCTTATTTTAGTTCAATCAACATTAGTTCAATTGCTGGCTCGATAACTCGCCACATTTCACATTGTATGTGTTTGACAAATGGTTCAATTAATGAATGGACTGCAGATGACATGTTAAATACAACCTCAACAAAGCCCTATATTTCCATTTTATTCCCATTATTTCCTGTTAATTCCCGATAATTCCCATGGAAAGTTTTCGCATTGAATATTCCCGAAACTTTGCAACCTTTTTTGATTGAGGTCTGCATTATTGCATGGCACTTAATTACTAATATTGTACAGTAAGGTGAACAATAGTTTAATGTTGAAAGTGAATGTTACATTAGTACTATTATCATAACATTGATTATTATTTTACACTGAGCTCCAAAGTATTTGGGTATTGTCTCTGTGTGTCAGATGTTTTCACTCCACAATATGTGGTAATATTACAGTTAAATTTCAGCGTGCAACTGTGCATGCTTTGCTCAGTTGAACAATGATCACCAAGTGTTTGGACTAATTAACTGATTTGGGCATGTAATTATAGGCCAAAATAAAATAAAAAAAAATAGCCGATCTACAAGCTTGTAGATGGTCTATTTCTGAAACTGGGCTAAAGTACTACTGTTCCGTATAGAAATCTTATAGTTTGTTTGTTAGCATTACCAGACTTTTTCTTCTGTAAGAAGTCTTGACACTGTATTTTTATTGTGACTGGTACAGTAACTACTAGCTAGAACGCTTACAGGAGCACAGTGCAAGATAGACACCGAAGGGATTTCATATCAAGCCAGCTCAGGGTACATGTGTGTCTTAACCTCCACAGAATTAATGGGCACAAATACTAGACCATCTTTGAAAGATCTCTTTGTACATTTCAGTGCATCTCTAAATCTAACTGTGAAACTATTTAGATTTGTATTTCCAATTTATCAAAACAGTGTAATGTAATGCAAAATGTATCGCTTGATATTTGTAGGGCAGGATTAACATAAGAATCAAAAAGGTGAGAATCTCCTTTTTACCACTTTGCTTCAAAATAAAAGGGCATCAATGAAATGAAAACAAAAATAGCCAAAGTAGTCTCATCACATCAGTTAACACTTGCTGCTGCCCAAATACTTTTGGAGCTCATTGAATATTGCCTGTGCAGAGAATCTTTGAATGATATTTGACTGTTCTTGATGAGGCTATAATTGGAGCATTAAGTACTGTACATTATACTGTATATGTTTTACTGCACTATGCAAAGGAGACGAGTCATATTTTACACAAGCCAGACCTGCAAATTAAAGGGATCCACCAATGTGTTCACATACTGTAAAAGCAGGTCTAAAGGGAAATCTTACTTTTTAGGCAAATTGTCCTTTTAACTCAAGTAGCATGAGTTAGGAACTATTGATATTGCCAATACTTGTTGGTTACTTACTACACAATTTTTCATAACTGTTGTTTTCAAGTAATCTTTTGTTTATTAAACGCTGCTGGATAAGGTTTACTTTTTACTAATGCAAAGGATTGTAACATTTCAGGTTTTCCATTGCCTGCATGCTGGAAAGGAGAATTTTGTTGTTTTGTTACAAAGCATATTATTAGTGCGTTACGTTTTCTGCCATAACTTTCAAAAACACCTTAATGTTTTTAGTTCCCTGAATGGGACTAGAACTTACTTTGAAATGTGAACCTGATATGCCGTGGGAACTTAAAGCTGTAATGTAATGGGAAGCTATTGTTCAGCTACCCTCCTCTTCTGAAACGTTTGTAAAACAGTTACACTGTCAAAAAATATCTGATTGAAATAAAGAATGGTAACAGTTACTGCTTGGCATTTCCAATCCTTTACACAGTATTATTTATTTCAGAGTAGAAACATTTTATTATTACATTTTTTCTTTTTGTTTTACTAAGCCTACCATATACTATAGTACCGTGATGAGACCCTATTTACAGTATGTTTAGCCATGCATTATTTGTGCTACAGTGATTACTCATGGGTAACATGGATTGTTGTCATAAGACACACATTGGCAACAAGTGGCACAGAACGTGGCCAGCCTGTCTTCTTCGCAGTTCACTATCCCATAAAGACCTGAGGCCAATTCTACAAATGCCTGTCTTTTCCAAGATTTTTCAAAAATGTTCAAAAATAAGCTCGCAGCGCGGCATGAAGTGATGCGCTGTGAGCGTGTATATCTGCTATTTTTGAATAGCCAACGCAAAAATCTAAAATAACACTGATGCTTTCCCGGTTTTTATATAAAATATAGACTGGTGGATGCTTCGCGTTGCAAACCTTAGCTACATTTCACCTTGTTTTCATTAATAATGCTGTGTGTATCGCTCTCTCGTGGTAAAGTGTGTCTGTGAAACGTTGCAGCGCTTTCGGTGCGATCTTTCCGTCAAGTTGACAATCTAGACTACGGCTACAACAGAGGCTGTTTGCGGACTGGAAGCTGAGCATTGTGAATGAGTGTGTGGGACTACAATTGATGACCCCCCCCCCCCAGTACAAATTACTCAAGTAATGTGTACTTAAGTAATTTATTAACTCTTAATTGAGTAGATTTATCAAATGGTACTTTTTACTCATACTTGAGTAATTGTTTATGGAGTAATTGTACTTTTACAGATTTCCAGTACTCTCCCCACACACACACACACGCACACGCACACAAGAGTGCACGCTCACTGAAAAGTGTGTTGCTTGCTCTTTGAGCAGGCCCAGCATTTATTTTCTGAACAATCCACTTTCCAGTTCAGGGAGAGGAGATATCACTTTAGCAGAATGGATATCTAGTGGAAAGCCAGTCGTCAAAGCCAATTAGATTGAAGAGATTAGAGAGTCAAGTGGCAGTAATTAATCTTGATTCAGTTTTAGGGTTATATCATATGGCTGACACCAATTCTATTGATGAAGTGCATTAGCCTACATAAACTAAGCATATGTTGAATGTATGCTCTGTCATGACACATGAGCTTGAAGATTGGCTATTTTCCATGTGTGACACCATTGTACGGCAAAGTATAAACCAGGCTTTAGTAATCATGTTTGTCTTCTGTTTAGTCATCATGGCTACATCTATTGCTCTGTTAGATAAGAAGTAATACAAACAGCTCTTTCTCGTAGTAGTAGGAACTAGAAGAAGAAAAAAAACGTTTGAACAAGATAGGGGCAAGACTGATTTGAAAATGTAATGGCTCTTTTATTCATTTATTCTTTGCCAAATCATACATTTGTACACAAATCATACACACCATCAGTATCAATAAATTTAGGCCACATACTCTGTAACTGTTAAGTTTCTCAACCCATTTTTGATGCTGTTTTTATAACTTTTAAAGTTCCATTTTTGCACAAGGAATTAATGTGGAAGATTAGAAAATAACATTATTTTAAGATAATATTCAGACCTACCAAGCATCTCATGAAGGTCCTGCAGTCAGTTGCATGTCATCGCCACTAGAGGTCTGCACTAGCATTAATGTTGGCTTAGTAAAATGATGCTTTTAAATTTCCAACTTGATATTGAACCATAATGACTCGTATTATATAATGATGTGGCTTTTGGCCAGTAATTTTTGGAGAGCTTTCATACCTTCACTGGATGGGGGCAAATTTAGAGAATAAATACTACAGTTAAATGGATTCTATGTTAATCTAGTAGGAGCATTGCTGACATTCTGGGACCTACTTATGCCCACACTTTATTGTTGTAAAATTGTATTTCTGTTTACAGGGCCAGTACTGTTAAAGCTACTATTGGAATGAAAATGCAAATAAGACAAGAACTTGCCTTTGCCAGGAAAAGTCTTCAGGACCTGTATTTTCCCCTGTAACTGCCAACCCCATTCTATCACTAAACCTCTCGCTTTCGAAACCACTGTTTATGTTCTTGTTCTTTGCCTTCAGCAAAGATTTGCGTCTCATAGGAATTAATCTTGATTGGAATTATGCCACAATTGGCAAGCAAGTTGGGAAGACCTGTATACTTCTAAAGAATAATGTTTTAATTCATTGTCAAGATGAGCAAGCCAGCTGATTAAATCCACAAACATACTGTAAGTCTGCCTTGAGTAATATATCAGCTGGCATTAAGCCTGATATACACTTACTGAAAAATAACCGATATACAAGCTCACAACGAGTCACATCAGCGACGCGTTCTGAACTTGTATATCGGCTATTTTCAGTGAGCGACACTGTTGTACGATGGAGCGTAAATTAAGCATTAGGGGGCCCAAGGAGACAAAGAGCTGATGAATTGAATTAATCTCCCCTCCCGTGATGGATGGGCCTGTTCACAGGGGGTGGGAAAATGGGAGCATTGTTCATCTGTCACTCTGATTGCCACGTCCCTCTTTGATTTGTGCCCGGGTTCTGAAGGCCACAAGTGGTCAAAAGACCTCCCTCCTCTCCCTCTGTCTTTTCCAAGAATTTTCAGCCCATCTATAGCTTGCATTCCCATAACCCCCAATCACAACAACCAAATGTTGCTAAAAAACAGTCCTTCGCTTAGACCAGGAGGCACATAACAATTTTCACTGTTCGTTTTGATTAATTAATTTAATTGTTTAATTGTGATCAAATATAAATATCAAACGTATGAGACAGTCGACATTTCCCAAGAGGAAATGTGTGTATGTAATTCAGACGCAGGGATAAAACATACCCCCACTGGTGAGGAATATCAAAATCAAAGGCATGAATCCCCACCCCATCCCCTCCAGCAAATCGAACCCTGACTATTTGTCACACAATATTTCTACACCTTGTGCTACATCTTTCATTGCATGTATTTACAATTGAATGCAGTGTATCAGTGTGCAGTCATAACAGCATCTTAGATTTTAACCTCTGAATTCTCAAGTTCTATGAATAAAAGAGAAAAAAAAGCAATTTAGATGGTGCAGAAAGCAATACCGCATTTCAATGAAAATGCTTTAGTCAGTTTAGTAGAAAATTGGTTTTGTGGAAAGTGTGAGCTTTTCTCTTTACGAATGGAAACTTGTGTCCCTTGCACCCAAAATGACTAGATGCACAGAATTATATTTAAAAGGTAATTATATTTACAATAAAATGTCTATGGTGTAGTAAAGTAAAGTGAGGCACATGCTCCTCTAATAAGTAATGAGTACAAATGTATTTAAACTGGTGAGCTTTGAGTGAACTCGAGTGGCTTTAGTCGCCATGTGATGCGTTGTGAGCTTGTAGATCGGCTATTTTGGCATGGGACACCAACTTATGTTTTCTTGGTTCTGAGTAGAGTACTACAAGGAAAATTCCCTTGACCAAATGCAATGACCAATGCAAAACTTCCTACAAATTGATGCTACCCAAATCCCTCAGGGTACTTTTTAGTCTCATGGCTTTCAGTGCATCAGTGTATGAAAGCTTCTTCCTTTCATTACATATGTTAAAAGAAAATAGCAGATACAATCTTACAACACGACACAGATCTATTTTTATCAGGCTATGCCTCATTTACTGTGCCTTCTCATGGAACGGTGAGCTCAGTATAATAAACAGATCACTAAATATGAGACCATAATATCTGGCCAGGCCCAGAAGTTCGGTTTGTGCTGAATATCTCTGACAGGACTATTAGTGGCCCATTGTCTACCAGTTCCTGGCCTCCCCTAGCTCATGGAATCAATTCCATGCTAATTCTTTCCTGACTTGTTCAATGTAACAAAGCCAATTTGATTCGTAGGTTTTTCTTATCTTTTACTCTAACTTGCTGCTGCCAAGGGAATCAGCATTTCTATCAGATGTATCTGTCTTGACTGTTTTCTGGACAGAATGTCAGTGTCTGTGTGCAGAGGGAAGGGGGTTTTCCACTGTCTGAATTTTAGATTGATAATCTTTATCTTGTTAAATTAAATGTAGACAAAGATTATCCATCTTTTGATATATAGGATACATTATTTAACGTTTTGTAATATCATGTCAACATCTATTTTTACATGCCCTAATAGATGTTTGAACAGGCAGAGATGTTAATAGTTATTCCTCTATCATCGCCAGAGTTTACTCATTTGCTCTGCTGAAAGTCAGCCATCTGGGGCTGCAAGTATCAATTGTTTTCTTAGCAATTATTCTATCGATAACTTTTTTGATCAATTGAATAATCCAGAAGCAGGTTTAATATCAACAAATCAATCAATTATCCATTTAAGCCCTATTTTATACTTTGTCGCACAGCGGTGTTCCCTTGGGAAGATACTGCGGCTGACCAATTACTATAGCTTTTTCATCTTTAATAACCCCCCTCACTCAGGGCAAATAAAGGCTGGATATGTGTCTGTCTGTCTCTCTCTCTCTTGTGCTGACATGTTCAGTGCATAGTGCCGTATTATCCCAAATTTTATATGGCTCACTTTTTAGCACCCTTCCAATCAGGGAAAATAGAGGCTTAATAGTGGACACATATACTGTATAGGCACATACTGTGTGTGTGTGTGTGTGTGTGTGTGTGTGTGTGTGTGTGTGTGTGTGTGTGTGTGTGTGTGTGTGTGTGTGTGTGTGTGTGTGTGTGTGTGTGCGCGCGCTCAACAACTACTCTTCATCCACAGATATAGTTGTGCCTATATCTGACATACTGTAAAATACAGTACAAATACAATTATCTAAATCTGCTCTCTGGTGTTAGTGAATAAAATAATGTATTCACATTTATCAGGGAAAAAAACATACTGTACATTTCGTTACTGAAAGGGTTTTGTAAAATTGCATTGTTTAATTGCAGCATGAACCCTTCTTTAAAAAAAATCAGATATAGCAATCAGAAATAATGTTAAAAAGGTAGAACCCGCACTCCAACTATAGTAATCTTTACTAAGAATCTTCTTCAGTTTGAAGAACCCTTTGAAGAAGATCCACACTGGATCAAAACATTGTCAACTCAAATAGAGATGTCTTTACTGTAGTTGGCGTGTGGGTTCTAACTTTTAACGTTAGTACTTTTTAGCCCTGCAACCATTGTCGAGGTGCATATAGTTAGGTCCACCTCGAAGTCAAATTAACTTAACATTGAAAGTGGGTATTCTCGGTATTGTGCCTTACTTTATGTATCTTATTATTTTACAATGCACAAGTTTAGCACTACTGTTTACCACTTTGCACAGCTCAATGTTCTGTATATTGCATAGGCACTAGCATTTTACACTGTACTGTGTGTTTATTACTGAATATACTAGACCACAGGTTCTCAACCTGGTGTCCAGGGACCCTCCCCCCAGGGGTTCTTAAAGGACGACTTCACAGATTTTCAACCTATCTTCATATAATTGGTACTCACTAATACTCGTGATAAAATGGTACCATTTTTTTCTACTTGGTCTGTGTCTCATAGGAGGGCTGTGGACAGTCCAGAAACCCGTCTACCAGTGACATCATCGTTAGGCATGATTTTTTTTTCCAACAAGATTTCGCATTTTTTATTTAGATTTTTATTAACACGAGAACAATGGCTTCTTTTATTGCATTGCAACTTTCCAGGAATAGAAAGCCTGCAGTTTCTATTAGCTTGGATTCCCCATTGATGATGTCACTGGTAGACGGGACTCTGAACTGTCCACAGCCCTCCTCTGAGACACAGACCGAGTAGATTTTTTTTTTACCATTTTAGTATTAGTGAGGACCAATTATATGAAGATAGGTTGAAAATCTGTGAAGTCGTCCTTTAAGGGGGTTCCAGGGGTCCACAGCTACATTATTGATGGTTATAGGAACTGAATGGAGCAATGGACCCTTAACAGGTCTGTAACTTTGACAGTGTACAAATGGGTCCATTTGGTTCCATTTGGACACAGGGTTAAATTAGCACTATTTCACAGTGTCGATTGGGGACCCAGAGATGAAAATTTGTATCTGTGGCCTAATGCATATAAATCTCGGGGTCCAATTAAAAAGGTTGAGAATCACTGCACTAGACCACTACTGGATGGATATATTTACATGGTATACATTCACGAATGCACTACTATACATTACTGATTATGCTGCATGGATACTGGATACCGTAAGTACTATACACATTAGAGGGCATAATTCTGAATAGTTGCATTGACTGTACCCTGTGTTTGATAGTTTCATGTATCCACTTTTACGATACATATCATAAATCATCATCAGTTGTAACTTGTAACTGCTGCTATAATAACTGAATTTCCCTCTGCTGGATCAAATAATGCCATGTTAAATACACAATCTTTGTTATCACAGTCTGTTGTTTATAAAACATCAATTTAAATCGTGTTTTCATGATACATTATATGCATAGAGATTATTAACTAAATAACGGATTTTTATCGCATTGTTTGCAGTGTCATTACAGTCATACAATATCTGGAGTTGTTTATGTGTTGCTTGCAGCACATGTTCTGTACTCTCTTCTCTCTCTTTTTCCATCGCTGTCTTTGTCTAAATATATACACTTGACTTTTATTCTCCACGTCTTGACCTGCACTTAACAAGAACACACATACACACACACACACACACACACACACACACACACACACACACACACACACACACACACACACACACACACACACAGACAGCCCTCTTTATAAAAGACTGAGTTTGTAGATGGGTCACATTAGGGGCAATAATTGAGGTGTTTTACGCTTGCTGGTCGATTTATTGAGGTCAGCTAAAGGCTACATTTTGGGGAAACGGGGAAGGCTGTTTAGATTGATTTTCATGAGTGATTTTCTCTGGCAGCAAAAGTGAAAACAAAAGAGGAACATGATACATCAAATCACAACCACAAAAGTAATAGTGACGGTGGTGAAAATCAAAGCACAACTTTGTCACTGATCATTCAGCTAAAATACTTAAATTTCTTGCTCTGGAATAGAGACCTGACATGATAAAACAAAGCAAAAATAAATGAACACAGAAAAATTGAAATGGAAAGGTTAAAATAAACACTACGGTAGATCTATCCATACTGCAAGCATACAGCCATTTTCTGGAGCTGGGCTACACTGCTCAAAGACTCCAGTGTATTTAAGATGAAAATGGATTGCATTATTAACTATCCTGAAACATATGCTACATGAAGGACCTAAATATAGACAAAGTGCTACTGGTAATAATTCAGATACACGTGGATCGATATATGTTAGCCTAATACATGTCCTTAGAGGTTACTGGAAAATAACTGAAGGGGAACAAGTCAATACATGGTTTTCTGTTGATGGTTTACCATACAAGTACAACCATTTCCATTAAGGAGAAACTGTAACCCAGTGGCTTTCAGCAGTGCAGTGACAGTGTTGATTCTTGATTTGACCGTGAACAGTGTGATAGAAGCTGTGTGCTCTGTATGCTGCCAGTGCTCTCTCTTTGTGAAATGAGTTAGCTGAACATGAAAACTGAGCAGACCATCAGCAATACATTATGTATGAAGAGCTAGGAGGCTTCTGCTGAATTCTGTTCAGGTGGCACCAGAGGGTGCAGCCAACTGGAAATGCCGCCTGGTCACTTAAGGCACACTATAGCAGGATTTATACTTAGTTGTGCGCCGGTGTCGAGCATCGGAAATATCTGATCTACAAGCTCACATCGCTTTGTGGTGCGACGCGTTGTGAGCTTGTAGATCGGCTATTTTTGGACCACAACACCACGTGCACAAAGTATATCAAGCCCTTATCTGTGATAATCTTATCTTTCTACAGTACATGAAAGCGCCTCGCTCAATGCGGGCTTTATCATTGTACCTCCTGGTTTGAAATAGCTGCTTGGGCTGTTCATGTATGTTGATATGATGGAATGCAATTCAAACCATATTTTCAGTGTCCAATATGCTGGTGGCTGCTGTGACACAGGATCGAAACATGAACAAAAAAGAACATACATACAACGTACACTACGTGTTCAGACAAAACATAATGACTTTCTCGATATGAATTCATAGAGAAAACATGTTTGGCTCAATGGCAACGCCCATCTACATTTCTTTTTGAAGTCTGGCAAACATTTATCCAGTAAACAGGCCTTAAATTTCTCATTTGGGTTCAGAATTTTAAAGACCTCCACCTAGCCTGGGGAGACTAATTAAGACATTTAGGAACATATTTCAGAACGTGGCCTGCTGCCTGTCTAACAAGGATTAAAGGGAACAATATGGAGTAACACTGATGAAGTTGTCTAATCTTAGTCAATATTAAAAGGCTGGGAGCCCTCAGCCCTCCCAAGTAGCACATTATACGTACATACTGTACTGTACATACTGAACAGGTACGAGCCTGAACTGATGTCATGATGAGTTTAATGTTGCGTTGGTGAAACAGAAGATGTAGAACACAATGGAGTTCCCACATTCAATGTCAAATGTGTAGCTTATTAAGTGAATAAATAAAAATCTGTTCTTTAATTGTTGCAATCTGTCACCTCCTTAAGATTCTCATTTAACCACTAAAGCTCTATTTGAAAATAATACTGGAAAATAGATGATCTACAAGCTCACATTGTGTCACATCGCATTCTTTAAAAAATAATTGCCTTTGAAACAGTTTTTTTCCCCAAATGCCCAGAATACAGACACCAGGGTAAAAGTGGTTAAGGATGATGGTGGCAGGGATGACTATCATTGATCCAAGTAACCTTGCTGACTATACTTTTTTCTAGAAAGTTGTCTAAGGGCTTTGGTCAGACACCTGCATGGTTCATACTGGATTCATCCAGTATTTATAGGAGCACTATGGACAGCTCCAACCTGAGTTATTGAAAGTAGCTGAACTCATCAAACACAAGTGAGCCTTAACTCCCAAGTCTGGACTGATTGGAGTGAACCTATCCCTTCAATGACTACACCGATGTAATTGTATTATTCACATCTTTGCCCATATATTGTACATTAATATAGACCATATCCTGTTAATAGTTTTATATTTATATTTTGTATTTGTTTACATTTTCTCCAAAATGTTACTGAACTTACCTGAATAATTTGGTGGCTAAACCAAATGTTCTGGTTAAAGCAGCACTATGTAACTTTCCTCTTCTACCCCGGATTTGAACCCGGTTTCCTGCCCAAGTGCTGATTCTTTTTTTACAGGAAGAGCAGTCAGACTAAATACAACCACCCCAATTGTATAAATGATATTGTATTAACATACTCTACCATACAGATTGGACACATTTTCATTTGATCATTTTTATTGTATTCTCAAGGAATTACTTTCAGCTAGACAAATCAAGTAGGGGATTATTGTATGTTTGTTTATGTATATTTCTTATTTTTTTATATATAAAAACACCTGCTCTTTACAGTATGGCATGGCCATTCCAATTCCAATAGTTGATCATCAATCTTGAATAGAATATGTAAAATCTTCAGTGTCTTTCAATCTGTCTTTAGATGCTGTTTATTTTGCTATATTAAGTACATTTTGTTGTATGTGTAAAAGAGTCGGTGGAATTATTTTTGTACAAAACATGTTTTGCAGTTAAAAACATGTCAAAAATAATTCATAGAGAAAGAAACAAGACATATCACAGATATCACAGGCTGTTGTGCAAGTAGAGAAAGTAAATCAAGTCATCATGGGAAATGCCTGGTACATGAATAGTGCACCCTGCAATTATACCAATTTTGAGTTGTCCTCAGTTCCTGGTACTACATTATATCATATCCTACAGTACATTTGTCTAACTTTATTTATACAGGCAGGCAGGCTTTGCTGAGCATGCATGATCTTTTTCAGCAACACCCTGTTTCGTACTCCTACACAATGAAATCCTTTGTGTTAAGTTAAGGATAGATTTTTGAAGATAGTAATTTGCAAAGGTCTTCAAAATATGCATTTTGTAATCTATCAAGTGTATCACTTGTAGCTTGTGTCTGTAACTTAGTATATGTTGTAACAACTTAGTAATAATATACAGTAACAATTCTTGTCTGACAATGCAACAGGATAAACTCAGCACAGTGCTGTAAGTGGATCAGTGATTTTCACAGCTAAGCCCTGATAACATCTGATTTCTAATCCTGTGTTGTTATGAGATCAGATCTCATTTCTAATCATCTCTTGCCATTCAAGTCATGTTATAAAGACATCCGTTTATCATGAAATCAATAAAGAAAGATTCTGAATACCATGATAAATGACAGCTTCTTCACAGCACCTCAGCGTATCATGCCAAGGCACAGATGAGCATGCTTTATCAACAACATAGAGAGAGAGACACACACACACACACACACACACACACACACACACACACACACACACACACACACACATTGTCATCTTCTTACCATGTTGAAACCATCCAAACATGGGGTTGACTGTAAAATCCATAACACTTTAACAAAAGCCCTCTCTAAATCACAGAAGGAGTAATTCTATTTTATATAATTAAATTGTGTTTCAGTGCCCAGAGACAAAGCTCGTTGCTGTCTGGAAAGCACATAAAATCATGTAAGGCAGACCTACCATATGCTGTAAAATAATGCCAGATCAGGATGACTTATATTGGGCACAATGGGCCCATACCAAGGGGAAAGAGGACCTTGGCTGGTTGAGTACATTATTTACTAACACAGGGACATGCATCACGCTAATTAGTAGCAGTGCCACAGTGCAAAGATGCAACAGCTCTAGGCTCACGAAAGGAGGACAGGCAAAACAAATGAACAAAATGTAGGGTATAGCCTATTATCATCTTGGGCTGTCGAGTGGGTTTTAAGCACTGATCTACAAAAAAACTCGGCTACAAAAAAAACTATGGCTAATGCAATAGCAGAATGTACACTAAGTTTGGAGCCTCTTTGTGGCTATATTGGTATGCCTATGCTCTAAAAACTGACTGAAACTATAGATGCACACAATTATTTGTAAAAAGGATTTTGTAAACATTATATTGGTATTGTAATGGCAAGAACAAATTTGGTCTTGTTTTTATTGGAGGGAGGTGTGTGGGAATATTTTTAGAGCTGACATTGGTTCGGTATTTCAGGGAGAGGGACTAGGTTTTTAGAGAAGGAAAATGCAGGAAGAGTTATTTTAGTGCCGTGCTCCTCAAAGGACTGAGTTTTTGTTGTTTTGGAAGAGATGGTGCACACCATCATGCCTCCATTAGACTTTTCCAACAGGGATTAAAAAGAGCAAATAGAATTCATTTCTGTCTAGAGTTATTCTCCTTAAATGTTAGACCATGTTCACCATTCAGGATAGTTATCTGTTAATAACAGCTGGTATTGATCTAAATGATCTGTTGCTAAACAATCCAGAGTAGTAGTGAGTTAATAGCTGTTTAGCTAAGTGATGATCTGAATCAAATAAATTATGATAGATAAAATATATAATAGGGCTAGAGATTATACATTTAAAGATCAAATGTTAGGGAAAAAAGACTAATAACGGCATGGCTTTGTGCAAATCAAAATAATTTCAGACACTTAACTGCCTTAAACCCCCCTGCATATAATAACCTACATCTTAAAATGTCAATTGAAAACATTTCTTAAGTCTTACTGTAGTGGTGGAATTGCATTCCTTCATCCTTTCACATTGGGCTATACTGATATGCATACAGTATTGTCTTTAACAATGCCTTCACATCACCAATGACCACTGAGCGTTGATAATGTTGTGTAAAGAGAGCTGTGGCGTAGCAGCGTTAGCTGAGCTGTCTGGTTCGCTGTATGCTCATGACAGCGTGAGCAGAGCTGCGATTGGTCTACTTATGTGGGGACAGAGATACAGACAAACCCTGTTCTAGAGGGCTGGCCCCCTCGGCGCCACGCCGTAAAAGAAATCACTGTGTGTCGTGCACTTGCCAAGAATGATCGTTGCAGGACACTTTCACACTGAAGCGTAAATATGGCTTTAGCCGGCAGTCGGATTACAGAATATGAGAACAGAAAGACAAACAAGTAGACAGAAATGAAAAACAACACAGATAAGCAGATGGATAGATAGTCTGTCAAGAAGACATACTGTATACATTAGCATATGAAGGACAGAGTTACAGACAAGTACAGGCGCACATACAGGTATAAACAATCATGTATTGATAGACTGGCTGAGAGATGGGCAGAAAGTCAAACTGATAAGAGAAATAGGTACTGTAGGCATGTAATATGAGAGATATACAGGCAAGCACAGAGAGCAAACACACAGACAAATAGAGTGGGAGACATACAGCACGCAGGTGGACAGGCGGACCGACCGACAGAAGAAACATCCCCAATACACATGGATAGAACAGCATAGAAAGACAGAAAGAGAGAGAGAGCCTGACAAATAGACAATAGCCCAAGTGCCAACCCACTGCTGCACTATGCAGGTCTTCCTATGTAATATACGACAAAACAATGAGTCGACGACAGTCTGAGAAAAGCCAGAAACCTGTAGCCTCTCTGGTGCTTTAGTAGAGTGTCTCTCTCTCTCTCTCTCTCTCTCTCTCTCTCTCTCTCTCTCCCTCCCTCCCTGTTTTTCTCTCTATACCCCCCTCTCTCTCTCTCTCTCTCTCTCTCTCTCTCTCTCTCTCTCTCTCTCATTCTCTCTCTCTCATTCTCTCTCTCTCTCTCTCTCTCTCTCTCTCTCTCTCTCTCTCTCTCTCTCTCTCTCTCTCATTCTCTCTCTCTCATTCTCTCTCTCTCTCTCTCTCTCTCTCTCTCTCTCTCTCTCTCTCTCTCTCTCTCTCTCTCTCTCTCTCTCTCTCTCTCTCTCTCTCTCTCTCTCTCTCTCTCTCTCTCTCTCTCTCTCTCTCAGTGTGTCTAGCTCTGGTTAGCCCTGCTATAATTTTCCTGGGTGGAATGATGGATGAGGCGGTGTCAGCCCGTGTTCATTATAATGCAGACCATCTATTCTTCTCAGCCAGACGCCCTGCGCTCCAGGAAATGCCAGAGAGGTATTGCAGCCATGAGGAGAGGAGAAACTCTCATCTGGTCTTATGGAGAGAATTTGCTGCTATAGGTGTGTGTTAACTCACTACACAGTGATCCATCAATCACTAATGAAGATACCGCGAGGCTACTGTTCCCAAAAGTCTGTCTCCCAAAAGAAATACATTCCTCTGGGCATGAATGATAAACACCTATCAATGTCTCTGAATAAGTAGCTGTGATCTTTTCAATAATGCTTATCATCATATCATAGTTAATTAACACTCACATTTGAGATGTATAAAACATTCATAAAACCTTTAAGGCATAAAGCTGACAGAAGGTTAATTTAATAAAGGCATTTGAAGCCCACAAGAAATCAACTGAATTCCACCTACACTATAAATAAAAGTTTGTTTTTACTATTTTATACTGATTACTCTTACTACTTACTGATTCTGATTCTATTTTTATACTGCGCCACATACACAAAACATGTCTAAATGGGTTAATTTATCCATTTGTAACCCTGAGAGTGTATTTGGTCACATTTGTACACTCCCTGAGTTAAATGAACACTGAGGATTTACTGTGTGTGTGCATGCGTGTGTCTGTACAGTAGTCTGTCTTTATAATACTGTGTGGGTGCATTGCTTCTTACATTATGTGCTTTTGTGAGCATGTTTATGTACCTTAGCAGGTGTGGGCAACCTTTTCAGGTACATGATCACTTCACTGTTTTCCAAAGCTGGCATGATCACCCAGTGCCAGACAGTGAAAACCATGCTTTTGTGTCTTATAATAGGCTGCTGATTAGAATAATACAATGATATAATAAGCCAATCATTTAATAATAAAACATTAGTCAATAATTGAATATGAATAATAAAGGTCAGATCAGTTCTGACTATCTCGGGAAAAAGGTTTTATGCACGTTAAACAATAATGGCTAATAATGGTTGTTTTTGTTCCACTCAATCGATCACCTCAATAGCCCTGATCACCAGGTAAATCAAAAAGGGTGGTTCCCCCCCATCTAAATTATATGAATGGAGACTGAATGGTGCACCCACGCAATCACATAAATATGGTACTGTCACCCACTCCAAACAACACACACACACACACACACACACACACACACACACACACACACACACACACACACACACACACACACACACACACACACACACACACACACATACATACACACACACACACATGTGTGTGCATACATGCACGCAGCATGTTCACTCCCCCATAGGACACATGCACGCACACGCACACACACTCCAACCCTAACAAGCATAAACAGATAGTCTAGACAAAGGCATTAGCTTTAATCATTACAGTAATGCATCTTTCTCTTCTCATATAGATCAAACCAACTAAATCCCATTGAGGGGGAATGTGTGGCATGTTGAAATAGATTTATTTAAGTGGATAGTACTTCAGTCTATCAACCCTGTTGCTTTGCACCACAGAAGTGTACACAATAAAATTGTTAGTGTAAAAGTTTTCCTTTCGTTTTTTTTAACCATGCAGTACCCAAACAGGGTTACTGAAATGATGAATAGCATTATGAATAACAGTGTGAAATTCAGTATATCTCCAAATACAGATTGTGTGAGTCATGAGATTGACGGTGCTGAGAACTGTTATTAGTGTGGCCTGCTAGTGAGTGGATTTAGTTTCCCCTAACCTTAACAGTTTTTAGTTTTTTCATACCTGAACGCAAAAAAACAAGAACAAAGCAACAACCACAATATTGCAAACAAAGACCTGAGCTAGCCGAGAGGATGTCGGCAGACAACGAAGTGTCACACCAGGAGAACGCTGCCCCAGGTTTGCAGACAGGTGCCAGCAAAGCCATGAGAAGCTGGTAGGTTGCTCATCTCCACATTATATCTGTATTTGGAAATGCCATATGAATATGTTTGTGTACAACTGAAGTGATAGAATTAGGAATAATACAATGATTCAGAAGGTTGTAGCATGAACACGTTTACAGTCAAATCAAAACTCCCAGAAGTTTTAGACGAGAGAGAGCCAACCTACGGTTCTGAATTGACATTTGATTTGATTTTGGTAAAAGAAATACAAGTAATTACAATATAACTTAAACCCAGGATATACACAGAAAAGCGTTATAAAACACTTATTTCCTATGTGGTCCTGCAACATAATGGTATGTATGGATCTCTGACACATCACATCTATCTGTCTGTCTGTCTGTCTGTCTGTCTGTCTGTCTGTCTGTCTGTCTGTCTGTCTGTCTAGCTACCTTCGTTCCTAGCAACACTTCGATCTGCCTCCTGAGACATGGCCGCCCACATAATATTTACTGCTATTTGCATTATGTGTATACTTTAGTCATCCTTCTGCTGCATGAATGTATATTCTATATATCCCGGTTGCTAATTTATTCACCCACTGTATATTATATATTCTGTATATTTTGCTCCGGCTGCAACATACTGTAGTTCTGGAAAAGGTCACCTAAGGATTGAAGGAGTATGCACTATATGCACACAATTAGATTTAGCCATTACGTTGCACTCATTCAGGTGTTAGGAATGCATATGAAGTTATCTGCTGGATTGGCACTGATCAACCCTGGCAGCTGATCTAATACATATAGGCTTCAATATTGTTTCCCCCCAGAGTTATTGCTATTCATGCATTAATAGCTAAGTGACAATCTTTGTAGACTAGCATGTGGTTGTAGACTGTGACATCTGTGACAATCATTGCTTTTTATTTCAACTCTTATATTGTCTATCTATACCTAATGAAAAACCCTTGCGCTACAGTCAACACTCAAGAGAAATAGTGAGATTCAGAGATATAGCTATTCTTAACAATGACAATCATTTGTTTGCAATGTTTATGAAGTAAAGACCAACTCACGATTTCACCCCATGTGTTTCAAGTTGACAGATGGAGATGGAATCCAGGACATCATCATTCTGATATTCAGGGCAAATTTAGGCAGCATAAGCAACTAATTATGGCATCCTCTTCTCCTTGAGGGTGTCACAACATCTGTGTGCACAATAATAACATTAACCATCTGAACCCTAGTGTCCCTTTTCTGGGCATGTCATAATAGTCAAACATTCTGCAAAAATACCTGATCTACAAGCTTGCGAGGCGTCACTTGTAGATGGACTATTTTCGACCAAGAACAGACCCCTGGGGTTCCCGTATCAATGAATATATAGGGTTAAAGTGGTTAACAACCTTGAGCAACTAGTCTGTATTTTGGGCTTGTCATTATAGACTGTCTTAGGTAAACATCTTATGTAAACTTGTCTGCCCTATAAA
>NC_137624.1:24552910-24597910 GCF_963280865.1 Gymnoscopelus braueri
TTATTTACATTGTTTAATAATAATACTATTGGTAGCTGCCTCGGAGGTATTAAAACACAACTTCTGGTTGTAATGCGGGGAGACCGGGGAGAGGATATTTCGTAATGATATCAAACAGAAAGGAAGGAAGGATTTTTTTTCAACCCCGCATATAGGAAGCCTGCTGCTGTTTTCCTGGTGATGATGGAGTGAGAACTACTACTATTTCGCGTTTGATGAAGAAACAATCAATGATCGTGTTGTTAGATCCCCGTCGAGTTGGCTTGATGTCTGCCTTGTGAAATCGCAAAGATATATTTGTATTATTATTATTATTATTTTTTGAGCGATTGCTTCTCTGGCGGTCTTGTTTCTTTTTCTTTCTTTCTTCCAAAAGCAACATGGATTAAACATTCCAGCTCTTGGGTTTGCCTGTTCTGTTAGTGTGTGTGTGTCTGTAGTGAGGAAGACTAGCTACATTGTGACGGGAACGTACGGTGCTGCTGGTAAAGAAAGAATGCTATAAATAGCTCATGCAATTCTCGAAAACTATCACAAGTGGTGCATCAGTTTGTGGAGCAGACAGGCGGACGGAATCACGGATCTTTTTGCATGCCATTTCTCAACTCAAAGTTTTCCTATTTATTGTTCTGCTCTGCTGTGTCCGCGTGAACGTTTAACTGTACGGCGTTTTTTCTCGAGTTTCTTCTTGGACTATATTCGCATATTTTACGTAATTCTTCCGCCGGAGGAGGAGAAGGAGAACGTGGGGATATATCGATTTTTTTCTCCTTTGGATTATGCTTATTTAATCATTAAAGTATCGGCGCAAGACTTGGACATGGAGACGGGCTGACGTTTCTTTGCTGTGTGGAATGAAATGGATACACTTTCCATGTCCTCCGCCTTTGACAATGATCGGGTTTTGGAAGAATCGCCTGACCTGGATTGTAACAATGTTCTGATCATCCGCCGTACACGCTGTGGATTTCCACGGAACATTTAGCGAGACCCAAGAGCATATCGGGGGGCTTTATTGATGCATTCTGCACTTCTTTTTGTTGAATACGCCCTTTCCTCGCCCCGAGCGTCCCATTTCTATTATTTGGACCTCTCTTGTGAGGTTTAGCTGTCTATCATCCCTATAGATTGAAGTCTTGTGTTCTTGTTTTGGCTGTGGTGTGTGGCAGACTTGTGTTAAGGGAACCTATTTGCCACCCCTTGCTCGGTATTGATACCGATCTACGGATTTCGACATGCCCTGCACTGAGGACCCTAACGACGGACGATTATGACTACAGCAGCCAATTGGGTGGCTAACGGGGCCAGCCTTGAGGACTGCCACTCCAACCTCTTCTCCCTGGTACAGTATACATTATATTCCGTGTTTGTAATTTAGACCACTGGTTCTCAAGCACTGGGTCGTGACCCGTTTGTGGGTCGCGGACACATTTTTATGGGTCCCAAGTAAATATCCCTTATTTTTGTGTTTTCCTACATTTTTATTATTTTTATTTTTAAAAGCAAAAAAATAATAAATCCAAATTTATTTTTCAAAATATTTTATTAGATTCATCTACAGGCTTACAATGCGACCTGAAGATCTGCTATTTTCACTAGTTTGGGTCGCCGGGAGACATCACATTTTAATTTTGGGTCTCGAGCTAAAAAGTTTGGGAACCACTGATATAGACACATGAGACAGTCGTTTGTGTGACAAGTCACAGGACCGTGGGAGCCACGCTTAGATGTGTGCCCGCTGTACAAAGGTGAACCAGTTGCCGGTGCCGTTATTATGCAGTCATTAACACGGGCCAGTGGTCCGGCAAAAGTATTAGTATGTTAACATTTAACCTATGATAACAGATCCCACCCAGAGGCTTAATAAAGTGCAGTTTTAAACATACTAAGCCTCACACAATATGTTTTGTAGTAGCTTTATGTTATAATAGATAGCATAGCCTACTTAGATGATGTAATGCCATGGATACAGGCTATTTAAGATGGGCAAATTACCAAATGACATGAATACATTTATAGGCACGTGTTTGTATATAATATGCTCTGCCTTTATAGACAACAGAGACAACACTATTTTCCTTTCCAAGTCCACAGTTTGCCATGTTCTCTCCTCCCCTTCTTATTTCACCCCAATCTGGAACTCTGCTGAATTGCTAAGCAACTAACTTGGAAAGAAGGCTTGCTGCCTCTGTCAAATATTTCTCTAGTCACAGGGAAAAAAGAGAGGCATTTCCTGATCTTCTGCAAATAATTTAGTAATTTCATCACGCAATGTGCATAGTCCCGACTCCCAAGACTCCCAACACAACACTGGTATCAGGTTATAACTTGAAACATTAGAGGGCAATGAAAGTGGTATTAATGTGAACTGAGAGGCATTCAAACACAATTTATCCAACACCTTAGACCTGGCTATTAAAGGGAATGAAGTAATAATGTCTTACTGGGAAAGGAAATTTGAGAATATTTCCTGAAACAATTCTCAACTCAAGCACAGTGCAGAATTTCCTCTTACGAATACTCTCGTATATTCCCGAGCAAACTTTCCATCAAATGTCATCTCGGTAAATTCAGCGTTTTAAGGTAGGCTACACAGTAAAATTCTTCTAAATTTGTACACTCTCAGAGTAAAATGAAAACTTTTACTGTGTAGGTTGGCATGAGTCGGCATCCATAACCTCCTTGCTGTAAACCTTCCTGCATAGTGTGTTTTTGCTGAGGGAAACCTTGCGCTGACTGAGTTAACAGTCTTACTACAACAGGCAGCCAAGTGGAAAGGCATGTGGTGGATTGAGCCCAGGCATGGGGCTGAGAACCACATCAACACAGGGGTCCTAAGGGCTTTTTAGGTGATGCAGACTGCCTTGTTCACTAGCAGCAGCAAGCCCCTGTGACATTACACCATTTACAGTAAAGCTCCGTCAACCCAGCTATAGGTACAGATTTATTTTTTGATTGGAAAGGTGGCAGGTGAGTCATTTCACTGAGCTGGCGCGAGAGGGGAATTACCCTTGCAGGCAGTGTATCCCACGCCATTGAAAACATCTCTAAGATGTGTTATTTGAAGGAGAGTGGACAGGCTACCCCCTGTCAGTGTTTTGTTAGTTTTTATGCTGAAAAGAAACAGGGAAGTGAGCAACAAGAAACATGACAACATATGACGAGGACCGAAGCCCCTAAATTACATTTCATGCCCATATAGAGTTCAATTTAATTGATTGATTCCCTGGAATACAGCTTCCAGGCGCATCTTGACTAAATAAATAAAAAAGCACTAGGGTAATGTACAAAGTCGCTGTCGGGCAGAAACGTGTACCTCCATATTTAATCCTGTCATGTTTTTTAATAAATGAATGCGCTATTTTATACTTTGTTGTATGAGTGTCATGCAAAAGTAGCAGATCATAATGTGTCATGCGATCATGTGTTGTGAGCTTGTAGATCTGCTGTTTTCGCAATTCGTTTATTAATTATGAAAATGTCCGAACATTTTCTCCTAGATATTGACATACCCAAAATAGGTTGAAAGTGATTAATTCTGTGCATTTGATAAATATTTAACCAGTGGAAAATATTAACAAGAGCTTGTGACTAAATAACTACATTGGATGCATTAGAACACAGTATTTCCCCAATTTCCTGAAGAATAACGGTTTTGGACATAGGTTTCCGCCTGAGAACGACAATATGCACCAGAATTACTATATTAAACTTCCGAAAGGTCTCTGTGGCTAACATGGGGTGATCCATGTTCTAAACAGTGATTACAGTACATATTTGTTGACTTTCTGAGCTGAATGTTTTTCCCTCCTGGAAGGTGTCTTGTTTTCCTCCCTGCGGTGTTGACCATCACGCTCGCCCTGTGAACATCCATCTAAAAGAACATCCGTCAGCTTTCTCGTTGTGAATATTTATGACTGGTTAGTGCCACAGTGGCTACTCAGTCGGAGGGCTTCTAGAAAAGTCAGAGTCGGAAAAGACTAATGACAAACCCGCGTTCTGTTTAATAGAGGGTATGAGCGTGAGAGAATGAGGGAGACAAGAGACAGAGATGCATACTGCATCCTGATGTAAAAGATCAGACAGCTTTGTGCGTTAAGCTTATAGGAGCTAGGGGGTTGGTTAATGGACTATAGTACGCTATTAGAATGGCTGTCGAATTTAATTCATCTCTGTACTATTGATCCAATAAAAGGACAAGAGTGTCAGAGCAATATTTGACAATAATAATGGTAGTTATCGCCTTTTAACGGTGTAGTCCCACTTGTCATTTACACAATTACAATTCCATGAGTGACACTTCTCTGTAACCTGAGAATCCAGTTACTGAGGTGGAATTTCATCACACCTTGTTCTCTCAGGGTCATGTTGACTATGCTCCTATGTAAGTGGCCCATGGCAAACCTAGGAAAGCTCTGTTCTGATAGCTCGTTGAACAACATTCCAGTGTGCACTAACCTTGCCTCTCAGCCTGATTTATTGACTGTTATTAAAACTTGGATCAATAAAAACCTAAAACAAAGTATAAGGCCCAGACAGGAGGACTTTATTAAGCGCATGCTGTATTACAGTCATCCACTCACCATTCCACGGTGAAAAGGAGGGTGTCAGACACAGATACACCTCCCATGGTAGCAAGAGGCATAGTTCTGACAAGAAAAAGCTACCCTTGGAAAAAGGAGAAAAGAATTGGTGAGGTGGTGAACTACGGTGAAATGATAGAGGAGGAGAGGAGACATTGTCTTATTTGAAACATTAATGTTTTCTTTCTAATGCTTGAGAGAGGGGGGGTTATCAAACGAACAGAGCATTTGACCGAAGCGGACAATCTGTTTTCATTTTAGAAAAAAAGAAATGAATGATTTATGTTAGTTAGCCACAGCCTTCCAGCTCAGTTGAGAGAAGGAGCCACTGAAAGTGAAGGAGAGAAAGGGGACTGAGGAAAAATTAGAGGTGAAAATAATGAGAGAGAGAGAGAGAGAGAGAGAGAGGGAGATGGGGGAGAGAGAAAGAGAGAGAGAGAGTAATTTTTCTTTTGACTGGGTAGTGGGCAGGTTCTTCACTCTGACTCATGGCCGAGTCACTGCTGGAATTAAATGAAAGGTGCACATAGAGACTCATGACACAGGAACCTTCAGTGTGTGTGTAGTGTCAACGTTGTAGTCTGTGATCCACATAAGACTACGTAAACACATATTTACACCAGGCTGTCATTATCACACAAATGAACCACTCGCTCTTTCACACATGCACGTAGAAAAACAACACAAGATAAAAATGACCTTACATATATAAGCATGACTGGAAACACATGCATGCGCACTCAAACAGACCTCATATTCTATACCCTTCATTTGAAGCTCTAACATACTCTCACACACACTCCGAGGGATACAGGCTTGTACAAACATAGGTAGAATTCGGAGACCTTAATTAAAGGACTTCTCCTGTCCCCTAGACAGAGCTGCTTGGAGTGCAACACTGGTAATTAAGTGTCCTCAAGTGCAGGTCTAATGTGATCAGCTAAGAGGTGCTCATTAGCCAAACTGTATTCCAATGGAGATCTCCCATGTATAATAATGACACTGCTGTCTGGCATGGAAATAAAGAGCCAAGAGATTGGGCGGGGGAATACCATTAAGTTGCAGTCTCTTGATTTACTGCAGGTGAGTGTCCCTAGCTTGTAAGAAGCAGGTAATCAGGATCGGTGTCTTTTAAAAAAATATGTATTAGGCTATTTTCCATCCATTCTGCTTTATTATTCAGTATAGTGCAGCATGCCAGCATGGTTTGGGAAAAAAGATATGATATACACCAGATCACTAGTATATGGCATATGTTATAATTAGCTGTGCCACATATTGGAGAAATTGTAATGTGTAACAGTCAGTGTACTGTATGTAGAGACATCTGAAGATGAACACTGTCCAGTTTTTTTAATGCGCACTGAAAACAGACGATCTACAAGCTTAGCCTGGGACCAGACGAATCTGCGAGTGCAAAAAAAAATTGCACTCTATAGCCTAGTAGAGGCTACTACAAGCTCACATGTGTCGAAGCTGGTGACAACTAAGTACAAATCGGGCCCAATACTACTAACATACACTTTGCCGACTGACTGTCATTCGTCAAAAAATTACTTAGTTTCAACTGTTACTTGTTAAACTAAAATAACCAGGTGACAAGGGGTTGAGCGTGTGGGGTGTAAATAAAAGGGAGACCAAACAAGGGATTTAAGGTGCAAATGCTGTAACCTATTGTGAGGTTGTATTTACAGTATTTACAAAGGCACAAAAACAAACTGAGGGACATGGGTGTTGCCAAAGAAACAAACAACGCAACTAAAAAGCAAAAGACAGACTGACCCTAAGCTAACTTTTAGTTACAAAAACAAAAGCCTGCCTACCGAACTACTCTATCTAGTGGCCAAAAGATACCAAGGTGGCAACCACCCCTTTACTATTGTGTACAACATAAACAGTGTTGCACTATGTTTAGAGGCCTCTGTCTTAAGTGTCCCAGGGTTGGGCATACACACAAAATTTTACAAAAAGGTAGCAGAATCTGTAAGTTTACTCCAAGTTGCGCAGGGTTGGGACAAGCACAAAACACATCACTACAAATGGAGCAGGTGAAGTGGATGAGTAAGAGTGGGCAGTTGCAGATTGGTGGAGGTGGAGTCAGAGGAGCAGGACCAGCGAATGGGAAGAGAAAGCACAATTGGTGGAGGAGTAGATAACAAGTTGATTGGCAGTAGATGATGACCGGAGGTGCCTGCACAGACATAGAGGGAGAGACAGACAGAAAAGGAGCACACAAAGAAACCCAGACACAGCAATGTGGAGTGTAACATAATTTGTGTCAATTTCAGGTGAGAATACTTATTTTTTTGTTATACAACACGGTCGGTCGCCAAAGTATGAACTAGCCTTTAGGCAAGGAGTCAATCAATCCAGGAATCCAAGGCCACCTCCCCCCCTTTGATTTCTGTTGCGTGCCCTGTGGTGCTGCTCCATCTGCTTGCTTCTCTGTCTGGGTGATAGCAGACAGTCCATTCCCTACCCCTGGCTCATGCTTTGGCTCTCTCTCTCTCTCTCTCTCTCTTCTGCACACAGCTAGACAGCCAGCGCCAGTTTCACCTTGAGTCAGTGTGTGGTGCTTACTGCTAATCTGCCGCTGTCACAGGAATCCCTTGTCATCGCAACAGGGCTTGACCCAGCAGTGCCCCCCCCCCCTGCCCCATGTGGCATTCTTTAGGAGTGGCACCTAAGGATTTTATGAACCATATAGGCGAGTGGTTTTTGAAACATTTTCATGTCAAGGCCCCCCATATTGATACGCAATAGGCCACAGACCCACGGACCCCCGTAACTGCCAGACCCCACTTTGAAAACCACTGATATAGAGGCTACATACACTTTTCTGAAACGAACACAATACTCCGTAAAAAGCTGATTTGCTAGCGAGAATTGTTATTATGGGATGGAATAGGTTGACCAGTTGTGGGTGGGTGAACGGGTGAATAGGGTGACGGTGGAGGTGACCAGGGGGTGATGAGGTCAGAGTGGTGGTAAAATACTCCTCTCTGTCTTGCTTTTCCCACTTGCTACAGCCCCCCTCTCTTATTACCGCTGGCTGATTTGGTCACAGATCTCATGAGCAGTGTGATTCTGTCAGAACCCTTCCACTGAGGTGAAGAGCGGTTCAAAGACAGCGAGGGAGGCAGGGAACCACCATGTTCTGGTCCAGGAGCTGGGAACCAGACGTGATGGGGAGGTGTATTTTGGAGCATGGTGGCTTGAGTGTGAAATATGTAAGCCCTGCAGTGCCAGCTGTGTTCTATTCTTAGCCCCCACTGGTGTTCCTGCCTGCATACAGGGCGACAGAAGGCAGAGTGGGATAGGGGGATTGGCAGAAATGAATGGGCAGCAGCTAGTGAGGAGCTCCTGATAGTTAGATGCAGTAAGTTAAGATAGCTAACTGGAAAGTCAGGTCACTGGATGGAGAAAAGTATAGATAGATAGATAGATAGATAGATAGATAGATAGATGAATGATTTGTATTAACACAGCCATTATTATTCTGTTATTGTCAGGAAGATGCAGAGTGAGGTGATGTACATTTATTTCAAAATGTAATTAGAGGATAAATAAATAAATGCATCATCTCGTTTTCATTCCTTAATATGTTTGTGAGCCTTTATGCGACCGGATTCAGCCAGGGATGTGCTTGTTATCTTCAGCAGAGAGACCCCAGCTGGCTCAGTGACATTGTTTCTCCTGCTGCTTCTGTTTTATCTCCGTTGAGTAATACCATACACCTGTATGTATATAATTCCCTTCTGAAAATGTTTTAAAGATTGGATGTGTGTCAATATTGTGGCGACTGGAGCGCAGATCTTGAGATCAGACTCTGAAGTCACACCATGACCCTTTTTTTTAGGCCAGCTGTGTAGAGAGAGACAAACATTCAAATATAGAGTTTAGAGCGCTGCCATGTGCAGCGATCCTGAAGGTTGCAGTTCCATCAATGCTCTGAAAGGCTCTGTTTTTCGAAGAGCATTAGCATTTCACACTGTGTGGCGAAATTAATGAATTAGTTAATTAATCATTTTCTCCTCTGTTTACTCCATTATAATAGAGTTTGTGCTTTGTCTCATTTGTAAACTGTTTAATTGACTCAAGTCAAGTCATCTTGACAAAGAAAACGTCCTTTAAAAAAGTCATCACCTGTAACTGGGCTAATATCTGCTAATATATTCTGTTAACCAGATTTGTAACTATAGTCAATTTGGTTCTTTTGTGAATTGTTTTTCTTTTAGCTTTTTTAAGATCCACCAAGCAATTGGGATAAAGGACCTTAATGTTGTCTACTGTCTGCAAATTCTAATTATCATGTGGTCATGTTTCATCAAGAGATTATCCCAACAAATCAGACAGGCTCTTGATTAGAACAAACACACTGAGTCCAGATTGTTGATTTGCGCCCGTTTGCGGTGCATTGATTTTCTCTGCACCACCACAAAGCATGCTCTCTCTCATCTGGAATTAGCAAGACGCCCACGCTTTAACAGATGCTAATGAAAATTTGTACCGCTCAATCTCAGCCCTGGCTTGGGATTTCTATTATTATATTGAGACTCACTATTGTTGATAGAGATTACCTTCTCTAACCCTGCTAGAGAAAGTTAAGCTCGTGGTTAGAGCAGGGATGGAGGTTCATATGCAGGGCTGGGAAATATGGACAATATGAAATATCATATATATCTTTTCTTCTTTCTAGTTTTTTTTATACCTCAAAATAGATATTGTGACGATATTGTGAGGATGTCTATTGGTGCTTTCACAAAATATTTACACAAGGAGATTGTTCATCATCATCAGTAATACCTGTATACTAACTAGGTGGGTAAAGGCTTCCTAAAAAGGAAATAATAGATCAGGTAAGGTGAGTTCAGAAATTAACATCACTTTACTGTAATGCTGTTGTAAAACCATCCAATATCATATCATGATATTACGATATCCGAAATACCACAAGATATTTAGTCTCATATCACTATATCAATATAATATTGATATTTCCCAGCGCTATTCATATGGATAATCTATGTCTTATGTTAGATGTCACCATAAGAATGGGCAACCTCTGGACCTGTTGTGAATAAACCGACCCCCAGGGTTTTGACAGATGAGGGTCCCTGGCACAAAATCTTTTCAGATGGCCAAAAGAACATATCAGTACGGGGGTTCTTGACATTAAAATGTTTGAGATCCACTGGACTAGAGGAGAGCTACTAGATTGGGTTGTATTTGCGGAGATGTGTGGAGATTGTTATTAGGCAGGAGTCGGACTATAATAAGTGTGCAGAGCTTGTAGTGTTGCGGCTCAGATTCCCAACTCCCACTTGGTAAGCAAACAACAGCTTAGATGAGGAAGGATCCAGATGAGTTGCAGGTTGAAACATGTCAAGATGTTGCCCAGGTTAAAAGCCTGTGTCGGATGGGCCTGGCCACTTTTGCTGGGCTAACGTATGCAACTTTATAGTTATTCTCCTTAACATTACTATCATTAGTACTCATAATACTTGCAGTTTTTCAGATTGGTCATTTTCCTTTACGCTGCAAGCATACTTTCATTTTCATTTATTAAGCTGGCAAACACACACACACACACACACACACACACACACACACACACACACACACACACACACACACACACACACACACACACACACACACACACACACACACACACGCACACACACACTGACTCACTTCTAGTACAGAGTTTTACAATGTCAGACGGACAACTTGGGGTTAAGTTGGAGACAGTTACAGTTTCCAGAGTTTGCAGGGCCAGTTATTGTCAGCGAGTTGCAGAATGCAATGTGACAACCAGCAATTGATATCAACAAGTCAGGCAGTCGGTGTTGTGAAGCTATTATGAACAACAGTTTTAAACTCATTTACAACTGTATATTGTGTAATATACAGTTTAATAAATAAGTGTTTAATAAAGAAACTATGCTGTAGAAATGTGAATAAACCAAAGTGCCGTTTGGTAGTAGAAACCAATGAGTATGGGAAACAACAAGGCAAATTAGATATTTTTTATTGGGCTTTCTCAATTCACCCAGTTTCACGAGTAATAACATCATTAACTACTTCTAGGCAATTTAGGCCTTCTTGCTGTACTAATTGTACAAATAACCCAGTGAATCATCTTTGAATGAAGTCAAATTATTCTCCCACAGAAGAAACTCACTCACAGTAATCCTATGCCACGACATTAATGCTTTGCTTCTGGTAATGCAGGGACTTTCCTGTAGCATGTATCCTGTGCTAGATAGTATCTTCTGCTCAAATTTAACTTATGAATTCCAGCTGCGAGGAACTGCAAAAAAGAAGGTGTTGTTCTGGGCAGAGGAGTAAAGAAAGACAGACAGAATTACAGTCTCTTCTAATTTATAGTCAATGGTAAAGGACCCCTAAACTGCTTGAAATGTTATCTTTTCTCTGTAACCCTGGAGACTGAAATCTCAAAAACTGAATACGTTGCTGAAGTCCTACAGATGTTGTATGTTGCCTAGCAACTGTTTTTACTTCCCCCTCTGTCTTGTGTGTTTCTCTCTCTCTCTCTCTCTCTCTCTCTCTCTCTCTCTCTCTCTCTCTCTCTCTCTCTCTCTCTCTCTCTCTCTGTGTCTGTCTCTCTCTCTCTCTCTCCTTCTCCCTCTCTCTTTGTCTCTCTTTCTCTCTCACTCACTGGCCTGTCACAGTTAATTAAGTTGCACAGGAGACACACTGCTAAAGGAGAGTCTGGTTTATTTATTTGCACGTTAATAATTCAGGCTAAGCAGGGCCACTGGTATTGCTTGTCGCCCATGCTTAAAAAGCATCCTGACACTGCAGCTTTGTGTTTTTATTTGCTGTTGGACTGGGGCTGTTGTCAGCACGGTCTGTCAGATGAAGCATCGCCACTGTGCAGGACGTCTCCCCGTCCTCATTGGTCTTCTGATGCTGTTGCGTCCCGCCCAGCTCTCTTTGTGTCAGGTGAGAAGTCATCGCTTGATGGTGGCTTTCCGCGGTGTGATTGGCAGGTCCATCCGTCACTCAGCCCTGGAGACTTGTGCTGCTCTAATTAGGTCGCTTGGCTTGCTTGCCTCCCAGGGCCGGATTATACAGCAGAACACTGATCAAATGACGGGCCCTTCTTTTGTAGGGCCGAGTAAAGGTGGCGGCAGGAGAGAGGAAAAGCGTCTGTTTAGTGCCTGGAGCCCCAAAGGCCCTCTTCTACACCTGTTAGGAGCTTTTGTGTGCCTCGTCTCCCTTCAGAGGTGCTGTAATGTGCATCGCTCTCCGTTTGTGGTGTAAAATGCCAGCAGGGGGAGCAGACTTCCTTGTGGGTTCATTTGATTTCAGCAGGTTAATTGATGAACGGGGGAGTCATCGCCTGGTCTGATTTCTGTCATTGGCTTCTTGCAGCTCGAGCTGGTGACTTCTGACTCAACTGAGAAGCACAGACACTCACACATGCTGGCTTTGGTCGTGCCAGTGCTTCATGTTAATTGTTCACTATACAATACCTCACACAGATTAAACACCTTTTAAATAAGTTAATATTACATTCAAAAACGTATTATGCAAAGGCTTTGTTTGCCTTTGTTCCAGTTTTTTTCTTTGTCTTTTAAATTGCTTCAAGGCTTCTTTTCCTTGCCAAAATTCATTGAATTCTGAATTCCTTATATTTGTAAACAGTTCTTTGATGTTAAATTAAGCACTTTCAACCTGGCGTCTCTATCTTGGACATGTCATTATAGGCGAAAATTGTCAAAAAGTTTGAAAATAGCATATCTACAACCTCACAACCCATTATCTCAGCACGTTGTGAGCTTGTGGATCTAGTATTTTAGCCACACAACACCATCATATGACAAATAGGGCTTAAGTGGCTATTAAAGTGGCTGATGAAGAGAGAGTCATATCTTGATAAATCAATCAGCCATCTCTGAACAAACCCCAAATATTGCCAGCTTGTCAAGAGTCTGAGGTGATTTGTCGAGAATTGAGATTGCCATGCCACAGTGATGTGACTGTTGCCAGGATAGGTAAAGCTGCTGATACAAGCTCTCTCTCAATTGCCTAGAGTGCTCTTCTTTGTCAGACTATGGGGCTCTTATACTGTTATGAGTTTCCTAAAGAAGTGGCATCTCTCTCACGCTATATTCTTATATACTAACTGTCAGCTTTGATAGAGCACTCGGCACCTATTCCCCACTCAGAAGCTAACTCAGCCACTCAACTCAGGCTGTGATTCTAAAGAGTCTATGAAGTGTATCCTTGATGGATTGACTTTTCACGACCGTAAGCAGGCTCTTTAACTGAGATAACCGTAGTGATTCTCAACCTTTTTAAAGGACGACTTCACCCATTTCAACCTATCTTCAAATAATTGGTCCTCACTAATTCTCACTATAATATAGTACCATCGGTCTGTGTCTCAGAGGGGGGCTGTGGTGTGGACAGTTCAGAAACCCACCTACCAGTGACATCATCGATGGGGAATCCAAGCTAATTGAAACTGCAGGCTTTCTATTCCTGGAAAGTTAGCGTGAAGCTATTGTTCTCTCATTAATACAAAATTAAATAAAACATTTGAAATTTTGTTTGAAACCCTCCGCCTAACAATTATGTTACTGGTAGGCGGGTTTCTGAACTGTCCACAGCCCTCTTACACAGACCGATTAGAAAAGAATTGTACCATATTACCATGAGCATTAATGTCGATCAATTATATGAAGATAGTTTGAAAATGGGTGAAGTCGTCCTTTAATTTCAAGGACCCCCATTTTATACAATTCTTATCTCATCTCTGGGACACCGATCTACACTGTAAAACCCTCAGTGTTCATTTAAAATGGAACCTATTTGGTTCAATTTGTAGTATACTCTCAGATTTACAGACCCATAACCCTACAGTACCTATCAATCATTTGGCTGGGTACCCCTTGGAACCCCCTCAAGGACCCCTGGGTGTCCCTGGACCCCATGTTAGATGTGTGTATCGTTGATGAAATGAGTTTGAACAAACTCAAGCAGGTCCTTTAACTGTTAGATAACCACTAAAGACAGACACACAAATGTTAGCACCGTAACGCTTTGATAGTGTCATTAGTGCGGTCTCATAGGCATATTGAAAATGTCAATTTTAAGTGTCACTTCCCTGTTGCTGAATGTGTATAAAGACAAGGCAAGAATCAGGGTTTTATTTATGGCTGTTCCAGCTGTCAGTTCTGTGCATAAATGAACTCTCGCTATACTAGTTGCTAGCATATTAGTCATGTCTCCTAATTTGTTGTCATGCATGGCCGTGTCAATGCATGCCTCCTCTCTGTCCAGGCCTGTTGTAAAGACGTGTGTGTGTGTGTGTGTGTGTGTGTGTGTGTGTGTGTGTGTGTGTGTGTGTGTGTGTGTGTGTGTGTGTGTGTGTGTGTGTGTGTGTGTGTGTGTGTGTGTGTGTGTGTGAGAGAGCGTGCATGCGTGCGTGCATGCGTGTGTGCGTGTGTGTGGAAAGACAGTCGACATAGAGTTATAACACAAACAATCCATTCAGTTTGGTCTTGGGATGCTCAAATTGATGCTAAATTTATTTTCCTTCTCCAGATTCTTGTGTCTTTTTTCCACTGTGGTGAGTTGACCTCAAAGGTAAAACATGAGTCATGTGTGTTTTCCTCTCAGACTTTAGTACTTGCCACAGTCTATAGCTCAAGCTTTTAGCAAAGTATTAGCATTGAAGGACTACACTGCAATATGCCTGTATCTCTCCTTGGCAATTTGTCTATATTAAAAAAACTACACCAACCAGGAAAGTCTAGACTTTCTAAACTATTCAACTGCACACTCCAATAGAATGGAATAGAAATATTTATTGTCCGCAAGTGGAGTGTTTTGTACAGGCCAGCTTAACCCATTTAAACCAGTGTCATTTTTTTTATTTAGCATTGGCTATTCAAAAATAGCAGGTATACAAGCTCACAGCGCATCACTTTGTGCTTGTACATCTGCTATTTTGAAAAATCTTGAAAGTGTTTAAAATAAATGTAATAATTTTGAATTACGAAAAGTTGTAACTACTGATTTAGAAGCCATTTGTAAAATTCGGCCACAAGTCTTAATGGGTTAAAGAAATACTTAGCCTATTTCACACCACCATACAACAGTAAAAAGACCATTATACTGTAAAAGCAAAATCCAGAGTGTTAATATTACAATGATAGAGTAAAAATGGATCTGCTTACTATATGACACATTTCACCAAATCAAACTCTTTGATTGCAAACATGTCTGTGAGTGTGTTGGCTGACGTTTTGCTTTGGATGTCAGTGTCTCCAAGGCAGGGTCAGCTCATTCTTAATCAAATTATTTAATATTTTGAGCAGTCTTTGATTTACAAAATATCAGGAACCTGTTTTGAAAAGACATCTCATTCCCCTTGACTTGCCTCGAAGCAGTCTCATTATGCTTGTCATCTCATGAATAGAGCTCTTTTTAGAGGTATTCAACAAGCACAGATCTTTGACTTCCGTACGCTAGACGGAAAGAAAATCGTATGGAAACACAGTTAGCCTCTGTCTCTGGTCTCAATTTACTAGAGAAAGTGAGAGTGAGAGAGAGAGAGAGGGAGAGAGAGAGAGAGAGAGAGAGAGAGAGAGAGGAGAGAGAGTGAGAGAGAGAGAGAGAGAGAGAGAGAGAGAGAGAGAGCAAAAGAGAGAGAGAGAGAGAGAGAGAGAGAGAGAGAGAGAGAGAGAGATGAGAGAGAGAGAGAGCAAAAGAGAGAGAGAGAGTCACTTGTTGCTACTGCCTATCACCGCGTGTATAATACGATATGCAGCCATGCCACTGAATAGGAGATGAGAGGAGATTGGAGCAGAAAACAGACAGATGATAGAGGTGTGTGGGGGGGGTCACAGCCCTGGTTTGTCACAACGGCAGACGGTATAGTTCTGCGATCATTCCGAAATTGAACCCAGACAATATTTCCAACTAGGGACCTGGCAGAGAAAGCACTGCTGGCTTTATTGACGATGAAACAAACCAAAACATTTTTCTTTCACATGGTTGGGAGGGGGGTGCAGGTGTTTGAGAGAGGCAGCCTGTTGCCAAACATAATGATTCCTCCACTATCTACAGCTGATGAAATATTACATGAACGTAGCTAGCTGTCATTATTGCCTACCAACATGCTGCTTAATATGGATAGATTTTAATCAGCTCCCCTCTCTCCCCGCGACCCCCCCCCCCCACACACACACAGTTTTCAAACATAAACCACACTCACTCGCCACAAAACACGATAATTTACATATACATACATACTCACAAGGATGCACCCGAGTACACACTACAGGCACATGCATGTGCTGTGTTTGCAGGCACACAAGCACACACACACACACACACACACACACACACACACACACACACACACACACACACACACACACACACACACACACACACACACACACACACACACACACACACACACACACACACACACACACACACACACACACGCATGTACACTTATTGCATCTTCTTACACATACAGTATAGGTACCAGTCGTTTTTCATCCCTCTTTCCTCACCCCCTAGCACTCCTCTCTCCTTGTGTCCCTTCTTGTCACCTTTTCGATAGATGATACTGCTTACTATGCAGTATGCAGATATACATATTGGTTACTTGTTTGTTGTTTTTGTTATTTAGATTATTTTTTTCTTGACGCAGATGTTAAGATTTAGATGGCTTCTTTTTTTTTTTTTGACAGATGCTACTTTTTATCATGCTTCCCTGGTATCCTAGTTTCTTTGAAGCATTAATTATTGTTCTCTTTGCACTCTACTTAATGTTACTATTTACCTTTTTGTTTGTTGTGGTTTTATGCTTACTTTGCTTACTCTGATCTCGCACTTATAAGTCGCTCTGGATAAAAGCGTAGACTGCTAAATGCCTAAATTGTACCAGATGCTAGTGTGTAACGGTTGTATCCTCAACATTGGATCTGTATTGTCGGTGGGTCGGTGATATGGTAACGTGACACTAGTCAACAAACAGAAGGCCACCTTTCTGAAAAGGGCTGGGGAGGAAGTGTAACCTTATGCTTAATTTATACTCCATTATACTTTGGTGTTGCACACCAAAAATAGCAGATCTACAAGTTCACAATGCATCGCAATGCGACTCGACTTGTAGATCTGCTATTTTCGGCACACGGCACCATCGTACGGCAAAGTATAATCCAAGCTTTAGCCACCCCAAACGCCATGTTCTATCATGAGTCACAACCTGCTACTGGAGGAATATTGTGTTTGTATCCTATATTCTTCTTCTAAGCACCGCACATGTTTACATTTACGCTGAACTTGATGTATGTTTAAGCGATAACGCACAAGAAGGACTGCTGTTGTACTGAATATCAACACCGCTGTGACTCAGTCACGGACTGAGTGCCGAAGATAATCACAGCCGAGTGTGATATTGCTTTTATGCGACTTTTTTTTGATTGATTGAATATTTTATTAGGCAAAAAAATGTAAAACAGCACAGTTACATTTAAAATACTTTGTCTAACAGGTCCGTTCATAAAAGTCCTTGCGGACTTGTTTCCAATGAGGGCCTTGGTATTTAATTCATAGGCATATATAGTGGCACCACAGTTCAAATATCATTACAAAATAAACAGCCAAAAACAATATATAACACTATGTACAACAAAAAAAATAAAAAAGAGGGGAAAAAAAATATGTACAAGAACAGGGGGGGGGGGGGGGGGTCTGCTGTCTAACGGGAAAATGGTACTACCTCCACCTTTGGCCTCCTGAAAGGTGATTTTTTAAGGCTCTTTTAAATGAGCCCAGCGAACTGCATTTTTTGAGGGATGGAGTTAGACTATTCCAATCCTGGGTGGCAGTGCTGTAGAAGGAGAATTTGCCCATGTTTGATTTATGGGTGGGTGGTACCAAATTGTTGTTAACGCTCCCTCTGGTATTGTGACTGTGGGTGTCGCTAACCTTTTGGAGGTATTTACTCAGATATGCGGGAATTGGGGGCATATCGGGCAAATTTGCATTTACAATTTTGAAGGCCAGTCCCATTTTTAGTTGTTTAACCCTGTCTTCCACCCTGAGCCAGCCTAGGCTGGCAAAATGGGTGGGAGAAAGGTGGGTCATGGGCCCCAATCCGAGGAGTAGCCGAATCAGTTTGTTTTGGGAGGTTTGAAGCTTAGTCTTCAGTGACACTGAGGTGTTGGAGTACCAGGAGGTGCAAGCATAGTCAAAAAGTGGTTGAATCAGGGCCCCAGAGAGGGTCCTGAGGGCCTGAGGGTTGACAAAAGAGGAAACTCTGCCCATAAATTTGGTTCTCTGGTTTACTCTTTTGACAGTTGACAGTTCTACTAACTATTTATCAAGTAATGGGAGACAGTTTTGTTCATTACTTTTTAATTTATTCAGCTCTGCCAACTAATATAATTCCTTCAGGACTCTTTCGACAAAAATGTTGCTAAGCAACATATAGGCTAATGTAGGCGGGTACATCCTACATATAATTTGAGTAACCTCTGTCGGTCTGTCTTGGTGTCTTGGTGTCTTGGGTCGTCTGTGCCCCAAACTGCGCATGTGTCGTTGCCAGGTTTCGCGCGCGAAACAAGCAGCAAGGTCTATGAAAACAAGGCCAAACGAAACGAACCCTACAAGCAACAAGGTCTATGAAAAGAAGGCCAAACGCAGCGCTTTCACACATATACCTTGCCTCTTGGAAAACAGCCGATCGACAAGCTCACAACGCGTCCCCACACCCACCTGCACTTTCACAACCAACGCCAAAACACACTACCACCAATATGGCCCCTACACCGCTTACAATAGAACAACATGGCAACACCGTGCTTCTACACCATAGACCCCACCCACTCTCGCCAGAGAGTGGGTGGGTTCCATTTGTACACTCTCACAGTTGCATTAACATACATTTTACCATATAAACTTGGGTCCAAGGGATAGAAATGCCATTAAATGGGGGTCCGTAGCCCTAATGCATGTCAAACTGGGGGTCCTTGAAATTAAAATGGTTGAGATTCACTGCTAGAGCCGTAAAAAAACTTCTCTTATGGGGGTCCCTCGCATATCTTTTCAAATGGGGGTCCGCGGGCTAACAAGTGTCAATTTGGGGGTCCTTGCCATGAAAAAGTTTGAGAACCACTGCACTACACAGTACAAACTCACTTTCGATCCCTGATAAACTGTCTGTTCTCACCGCATAAGCCAAACTGCACACTTTGGGTGCTCATATCCCCCTACGGGTATGGTCTAGTACTAGCTAACTAGCTTACAGTAGAAAATTCCATTGTCATTACTGTATAAGCACTGATGAAATGCCCCTTGTCCAATCAAATGACTTAACCAGAACAGTTTTATGATATAGCATACAGTATATTTACGTGGCGGAGGTGGCTGAGTGGGTAGAGATGCCGCTTGGGAATCGGAAGGTTCCCCAACAGCTCCCCCTTACTTGTGCGTTCATGAGAGACATCTGAGCAGCCATCAGCTGGGTGAAGCTGTAAAAGCAATTTCCCTTCCCCCAGGGTCTCCGGAGGTCCCCTGTTCCTCCCTTTCCTTTGTAATATACAAGACAAATGTGCCTGTATGGGGGCAAAATGTCTCTCTCCTCCTATCCTCCGCTGATTCAGCAACAGAAGAGACCCTTGGTGGTGGTTGTGACATTGACACGGAGTGACTGGGCAGCGCAAGCAGATGTCTTCCCCTTTGCTTTGGGAGAAATAGCATCCTTGACCTCGTCATGGCTAATTTTAGAGTCAGGCTTATCGATGTGCCAATGTTTATATCTCCCATTACGCACACTATCATTACAGGAGGGATGCGCTTGTAATTACAGAGTGCATTTTCTCCGGGGCCGTTTCAACAGGGCCATGTACAGTACTTACGTCACGGATACACACATACGCAGACTTGCACTGTACGGTGCTGCATTGTGTATGCGCATGCGTTCACTACATTTTATGCATGTGTGTACTCACACATGCACACATGCTTGCATACGTTCATAAATGCAGAGGACACAGCTCATGGAGCACAGAGCATACGCTTGCAGATACACACAGATACGCACTTCATATGCAGTAAAAATCCTCAGTGTTAATTTAACTCTAACCAAATGGATTTGGTTCCATTTGTACAGTCTTTGGAGTTAAATTAACGCCGGGATTTTAATGTGTAGCAGCTGCAGGAGGCTGTATCCTCCCCCTCAGTCGCATGGTCACATGTTGGCAGGAGTTTGGGTCCTGGCTTGGACAGGCCCCACTGACACACGCACGCACGCGCGCACGCACGCACGCACGCACGCACGCACGCACGCACGCACGCACGCACGCACGCACGCACGCACGCACGCACGCACGCACGCACGCACGCACACACACACACACACACACACACACGCACGCACAGAGCTAAGCACATTCCCTCATCAAGCCCACGGAACTTCCATTTCTTCACCACAAAGACACATCTATTTTTCTACAAGGTGCCCCTGATGCCTGTCCACACCTAACCTTGTTTTTCCACCCAGCTCCAATGGGACAGACAGTATTATTATCTCCAAGTTGGTTGTAGTGTGGCATGGGGCCAAGTCCAGAGTGCCAAGTGCGGCCCTCACAGCTGGGTGAACATGGGAGTGCGGCACTCCAAGAGAGGTCTCCCTTCGGCCTGCCAAATCATAATCATATTCAACAATGCTTTTGGGTGCTGTGCTCCTCCTCGAAGGCCCTTCCACACAGAGTCTGATGCAATGTTTTATTGGTCAGATGTTTTTCACGCATAAAGATGTTTTTCACGCATAAAAAAAATAAAATAAAAAGAACCATCAAATTGGGTTTGAGGCCATATGAGGCACACTGTCGCAGCCACTCATCGGACAGCGATTTGAAATAGGTTTGGAAGAGATCATAGGGAACTGTGTGCTCATTTTTAATTTGTCTGTTTTTTTTGTGCAAAAGAATTTGACTCTGTGTCCTAGGGGCTTAACCCTTTAAGACCGGGAGAAGCATCTGTGTCATTTTTTGATTTGCGCTAAAAAAAGCATTGTTTTACACTTTGGCTAAAAAAAATCTACAAGCTCATAGTGCGGCACTCGGTGCCGCACTATGAGCTTGTAGATCTGCTATTTTTAGCTAAAATCTTTGCTTCATGGGGGTCCTTGGAACAAAACATTTTGAGATGGGGGGTCCACGGGATGGGGGTCCACGGCCAAATACATATCATTGGTTCTTGACATGAAAAGTTTGAGAACCACTGACATAGTAACATTTGTAGAATCGGCCTCAGGTCTTAATGGGTTAAAAGGCATCACTGTGAATATACAAAAACTCTCTCCCTTTCTTTCTCTCTTTCTCTCTCTCTCTCCTATGTTAAATATTGGAGGAAAACAAATCATAGTAATAATGATATTATGATTATTCAAGATCAAAAGTGAAAATCAAATTATTCTAAGCATCCACCTGACTGACTGAATCACACAAACTGCAGAATATGATATATGGTACACATAACTATATCAATCCATATCAACGTGTCAATGTTGTCTCTATCCAACACCCACAAGCACAGGAAATCATACAGCACATGCAACGTATATGGCCTGCTGTTTTGCCATAATTGTCCATATTTCATTACATTAGACCATTAGCAACTGCTCTTCTTACTTGTTGACAGGCTATTGATAGAAATGAACTTTAACTGTACACGACTTAAATATTGTGTTCAACCAGATGGCAGGTTGTCTGGGAAATCTATCTGCTTGTCCTTGGTGTGAATTCGTATCTGTTTATATTCCTCCTGCGTTGGTGGAAGAGAGCATTGCCCTATTTACTAGCCCATCGATAGATTGAACAAATGTCCTGTTTGACAAGGTTGTATGGTGGCAATGTGTCTCCAAAGCCCACCCCCACTCCCACACCCCAGCCCCACAGACCCTGATAGGCAACATAAACGCCTTTCATTCCATTAGATGAAATGGAGAAGATGTCAGTTGCTGGGCTGGGCTCCAGCCATTGACCCTGACATCGTTTCTCTTCCTTATTTCTCCCTTCTACATCTCCCTGTCTCTCTCTCACTATGGGTAGCCATGTCTATATTTCTGTCCCATCTCTCTCTTTAGTTCAGTCCCTATATTTTACTCATGGCCATCTTTCATGTCTGGCTTCCGCTTGCCAATTTGTTTCTGTCTCTCTGCCATACATAGCAGAATCCAGTGAAAGCAGCAGTTAAAGCTGCATTCCTGGACTTATCTGAATGAAATGTTATTTTAACCAATCTGTATGGTAGAGTATGTTAATACAATGTATCTAGCACATCTGCAGTGGTTGGAGGTGGTCTCCCTCCCTACTCTTTCATTGCAAAATTTAGACCCTGTTGTCGGGTAAGGCACCTACTGGTTGACAAGTAGTACAGACCAAAGCTCATACGCCCAATTTCTCGCCTGGCTAAGCAGGAATTCCCTCTTGGGTGAGAGATAGATTTTTGGTTTCCCCTGTGGGAGACCAGCCAGATTTGAATCCCGGGTGTTACAGTTTCCAGTTATGTCTCTCCGTCGGGAGAGGACATTAAACTTACGGATAGCTTTTAAATAGGGTTATAACAACATGGTGGAGAGACGGTAAATGTGATCACTTTCTAATTCACACACAGTTCCTAGCCATGTAAACAGGAAGCTGGTGAAAGGATAACATAATTGAACAACCTCTGTGCAGGTATTGATTGAATTAGCATTGTGTATAGCTCTGTTTCATGTGAAACACAATATCTAAGTACACCGCAAATACTGTAGGGTGCATCATCATTGCCATGGTAAATAGGTGACTCTGCAACAAGGATAAAATCAAATTATGGTTCTATGCATTATCCCTCTATCCTTTCATATAAAAGTGAATTCAACAGAAATGCTAAGTATCGAGTATACTCGCCTTTTCATGTGGAATATCATACATTTCTATAATTGGTGTAATATTTGTCACAGCACCTTTGGCCTGGCCGACAGGGCCTGTGTTGTGTGTCTGTGTATTGTGTTGTGTGTCTGTGTATGGTCAAACATTGGCCACAAGAAAGAAGCAGTTGTGAGCTTGTAGTTATTTTCCCAATATTTATCTGTGAAACTGAGTTAAACTAAACAACTCCTACAATTCTAAGTGCTTGTCAGTGTGGGGCGTCCCCAGTTCAAATATGATTATTTTGGGGGGTCACAGCCTGAAAAGTTTGGGAACCCTTGGCCTAGGGGGCCTTAGGGGTGTCACGGTGGATGCTTGGGCAGTCAGGGATCTCTGCGAAGCAGGGTTTGGAAGCTGCAACCAGTCCATTCCTTGATGTTGTCCATCCAGGACTTTCTCTGCCTGCCTCTTCTTCGCTTTCCCTCTGCTGTCCTCTGTAGGACGGTCTTTGACAGGGATGTATGTCGTGTGACATGACCATACCAGGTCAGTTTGTGACGTTTTACTGTTGCAAGTAGAGGCTCCTGTTCTCCAGCATGGGTGGTAAACTGTCTAACGTAATCATTTGCCTGGTGTTCTTTATATGATATCTGTAGCATTCTTCTGTAGCACTTGTTTTCGAAGGACTGTAAGGCTTTTTTGAAGTGAATGAAGTTGCGATACAGGTCATGTTGATGCTGAACGTGCTTCTCAATCAGTAATCTGATGCTGAAGATCTGTTCACTGGTGCTCCTTTTTTGGCTGAATCCCGCTTGTTCCTCAGAAAGAATTTCCTCTGCCTTGCTCCTCAGTCTGTTCAAGATGATCCACAGCAATACTTTGCTAGCATGACATAAGGCTGATGGTTATATGGTTTTTGGCCCTGTCTTGAGTTCCCTTTCTTGGGGATGGGGATAATTAAAGATTGGGTCCATTTGTGTGCTCCCAGGGTGCTATAAAAGAGTGGATGCTGGCCATTCTAACCCTCTCTCTCCCTCAAATGACAGCACCTCTGCAACTCTGTTTGGTTTTGGTTATTTTGATTCTAACACCCCACACTACATTGAGCACACATCCATTCATTGCTGACACCGTTGATCCTACACCCCATACTCTGTATGTTTAATTTGGTTATTTTTTAAATAAAGTTGTACTACACATCCTCCTCAATTTGTCATGGCCCTACGGGCCACAATATAATTGGAAGACCATTATGTCGATGTCATAATTCTATGACGTGATGAAAGAAAGATAGTATGATCTCATTCTAACATACTGAAATGCAATTCAAAGAAATCATCTCTCTGACTGCAGAAAGAAATCATGCAACATGGAGATATCTTGCTAGCATTAAGCTCAGTTGAGTGGATTTTTTGTGTGTCTGAAGAACAACTTTGGAAATAAGATGACTAAACAAGTCTATGAACTGAATGGATCACTGAACTCAATAAATTCTTTAAACAAGGATGACTTGGCAAAAGGGAAACAAATGTAATATAATTTTAAAAAGGAAGTAGTATTTAAAAGGCATAATCTCTACACATAATGCAAGTAAGAAATACTTTAAGGCATCACTTTCTGGGCAATCCTGCAGATTGTAAAGGCTCAGAGCATAATATGGATTATCATAATCATCTCTCCTCTCCTCTCTCTTCCAGGCGGAGTTGACGGGCATTAAATGGCGATGCTACAGCTTCCGCGGCGGGGGAGAGTATGGGCCGGTGATCTCGGCACCGGCCCAGGATGACCCAGTGCTGCGGAGCTTCATGCGCTGCATTCAGGCCAACCTGCTGTGCGTGTGGCGCCGCAAAGTCAAGCCCGATGCCAAGGAGCTCTGGATCTTCTGGTGGGGCGAGGAGCCCAATCTCTCTGATGTCATTCATCATGAGCTGGAAGGTGAGAGAGAGCGAGAGAGAGAGAGAGAGAGATATGAATGGGATTCTGCATTGTCTGAATTTCTGCTAATCTGTACATGCAGAACTGTGATGTGTTTTATAATAGAGGATATTATTGATGTCATTGTTTTTGTATAAGATTGATTATTTAAGTGAGTAGACTAGGGATGGCCTTTTGGGGTTTCTGTTTTCCAGGTGTGGAACTGGGTAATGTGAGGTGTGTGTGTGTAGTCTAGTTTTGAGTTATGGTAGGATTTCTAAACGAGTTCATGTGGGGAGTGCATGGTGTTAATTTAACTCTGGAAGTGTAAAAATGGATTTGAATTTGGCAATGTTGATTTTATTTTTGGGCCTGCTGAGCATCATGATCTTTTTAAAACCTTTTAGAGTTTTTCCACAGTGTCTAAAGCCTGAAATAATAATACTTAGTTACGTGCCAGTGTCGTGCCCTGACAATAGCAGGTCTACAGGCATGTTGCGTTGTGAGCTTGTAGATCTCAGATTTTGGCACACGACACCGGCATAGGCACGCAACGATGTACAGTAAAGTATAAATTAAACATGAATTTGAGTTGTGCATTCCAGTGTCATGCACAGTTGTTATGTGGTAATTGTACATACTGGATACACACCGTTAACACAGGTTTAAGCTGTATTGCAATGTAGCGTCAACTGGTGCATTTTAGATATGAACAGTGCTGTGATATAGATTGGTTCCATGTAGTGCAAATTGCATTCGGTTGTGTAGTATTGTGTTGTTTTGATCTTCTTTTAAGTGGTGTGTGTATCTGAGCTCTGTTTCAGTTCTTATACTGCTTCACGACAATCACTGCAGTGAAGCTGCAGTTTTCACTCACTAATTAATTAATTCATCCATTCACTCACTCACAGCAGTTTTGCTCTGCGTTTGTACTACAGTACGTGTGAATGTGTGTATGTGTATCTATGTATTAGAGTATGTGTTTCTTACCCTGAGATATCTCACCTGAAAGAGTGCCACTGTCAGCAGTATTATCCCTATTTATAGAAACATTTGCATTATCTTGCTGCACATGTGCAGAGAACCCTAGTTTATTGACTATGCCTGGACAAGCGAAGCGAGGGTGTGTTAGAAACAAGAGGACAGGGATTGACTTATACAGTGGCTTTGCTATTTTCAGACCATCGCAGTAGAGGAGAGAAATATTGAATAATATGATAGGTGGATGAAACAATGTGAACAAGTTCCCTTTTCATTGACCTATTAAAGATATCTTGAATGTCAAACGGAGCAGGCAATAATTAAGAACTACTTTGACTGTGTAAAGCTGTGTTAAGCACTTGGTTAAAAAGTATTATATTCACAAAATAAAATGAATATAAAAGTACCCTGAAGCTATATAAAGTCCAATCAAATTATACCATATATCGTAAAAGACCAGAGGTAGGAAATAAAAAGATAAAACATTATATCATAAAATATGTGAAACAAAGAAAAGGAAAAACTGCCTAAATGATTAAATATATAAACGGTTACAAAAACAGCTCTCATGTACAGGTGTGTATAAAAAGTGCTTTAATAGATTATAGTGAATTGGCTCTTCGGAGCTCTGCTGGCAGGCTATTCCAAAGCCTCAGAGCCCTGACAGCAATTGCCCGGTCACCAATTTGTAATAAGCTGAGCCCTTGGAACAACTAAAGAGTCTATGCCAGAGGACCCCAGACTGTGTTGTGGCTCATATGGGTATGTTAACAGGTCTGATATGTAATTGGGGGCTAAACGCTGCAGCACCACAAGGTTGAGAGTTGATAGTAACATTTTGAAATCCATTCTAAAACTAGAAAATGTGCTCAGTAGAGCAGGCCTTCACCAAAGTGGCAATTTGTCTATAAGGTGCTTCAGGTGCCAGATCCCCTTTTGGCCAATATAATTTCATGATACATTGGTCTACACATGGAGTACTGACACTGAGAGTGGCCTGAGAGATGACCAACGTCATAGGCTGGCCACATGAAGTACGAGATCCACATTGGAGCTATGCTGTTTCCATGTGGATCCCGAGATACATGATTCGATTTTTACATTAGCTGTAACTGGGAGAGGGAATACTGCATGAGCTTTCACTCACTGAGGAGTAGAGGGAATGCCATTAAAAACAAACAAAAAACTAATCACGGATAAGTTAACTCTTATTACCTAGCTATTTTATTTTAAATTCTTATTAACTTGAAAAAACAAACAATTTTTTTTTTTTTTTTTTTTTTTTGTAGCGCCCAACTTTCCAATTATTTTAAACCAGCTGCCTTCAAGATGACCTGTTAGTCCTCATCATAGCCAGGTCATGGGTCAAGAAAAGAGGGGGGAGTGCTGTCCACGAACTAACTAGTCATGGGCTGTATGACTCATTAAAGAGTTTAAAAGTGCTCTTTTTCTTTGCACAGTCTGGAGGATGTAGTTATAAGCACACTGCTGCTATTGCTGGTGCCATCAGGCCAGAAGGCAAGCCGAGTAGCACTACATTCATATTTTCCAAATGAAGTCAACACAACAAAACATCACAGTAGGGCAGGCTACCTGCTTGCAAAGAAAACTTGCAGTTAGTTCACATCATCTTAATGCTGTGACGTTGTGTCAAACAGGATGTGTGGGTGGTTGGTTGATTTACAATGGTTACTGTAGGATCAACTATTTTAAGATTCTTGTTCCTAGTTGCAGTGTGTTGTAAACAGAAATATTGCAGCTTGAAACTTGATTGAATGTACAGTAGCAATACTTGGCTTTTGTGAATTGATTAATCAGATATGTGTACCTTAGACAGTTCTGCAAAACATACATACACTTTTGTAAGTATTTCACATTTGTTTTCTATACACAGCTGAACATATGCGAGAAGTAAAGCTGTGATGTGTGCACTATGCAGCTGATCCAAATTGCTACATTTTAATCGATGTGGGAGGACACAGCTGGAGCTGGTATCTGACACATGCTGTATGCATAAATTAATGGTGGTTGTAAGATATATTTAAATTATAAATGCAGTATTTTATAATTGAAGTCCTGAGCTATAGTCTTACTAAATCTATTACATTTTAACCAACAGCTTACATTTTGTGGTTGCAGTTCCTGTTCCGGTTCCTTGTTCCTGTTTTTTTCCGACCCTTTCAGGGCTTGTCCATGGGCTTGATCCAAGCCCATGCCACAATGTTGTCTTTAGCTTGATTGGCATTATACTGATAGTAACAAGAAGCACATAAAGAATCAGTGTGGCGCTTCAGCTAGCACGCATGTTGAGAGTACCAAACAAGCTGCGACCATCACATGTGGCAATGCCTTCCTCCTCTCCGAGGGCTTTTCCCTTGGACTGGTCAGTGTGTGCCTTGCAACTCTCTGAATATTCTAACTGCAACAACGCCCCAACCGTTTTAAATTTCCCAACGACCAGAGAGCACCTTGGGTATACAGTAATATATACAATTTAAACAATGTGTAGGCTCCGCTGCTTCACGTTGCTTATTATCAGATAGCAACATTGTGTTTTTGTTATAACTGAAATTATGAAATTCCGGCTAATTTAAAATAGTGATACACCTCCAGCATTTGCTATTCCCCTGCCCGTAACCATTTGACTGGGTGAAAATATCATACGCCTGCACCCATGAATTCAGATTTAAACCAGAAAAAATGTTGGAACTGTGCTAAAGTAGTCAAGGACATGAGGTAGGTGTAATAATTGTAAACCACCCAGAATTATTCAGGAAGATATTTTTCCCCCTGACCCAAATCTACTAGAATTGCTGCCTTACCAATGCGACCGCAGCGACCCACAGGTTACAAATTGACCTGTGCATCACAGCCACTCAGTAATTGAAAGTCAGTCCATTGATATCCTACTGTATATTGTTTAATCCTTGCCTGTAAGGGTAAACTTTTACACTTTAGGAGTTAAATGAAAAACTGCTCACTTATATTGAGCTCTGTCAGTCCGTCCATCCTCATCCATTTTATCAGTGGGTTGACCAATCAATCTGGCATATACAGGAAGTGAGGAAGTCCAGTTTTTTCTTTTTTACGCTGTTTATTTGAATTTTTGGGAGGTTTCTGTAGTCGGGGTCCCATAGCCCGGGATGGCATTGCCATGGTTCTCTGGGATCTGTTGTTGCGGTTGCGGTCCCATAGTCGTGATGTATGGTGGATGGAAATGTGGGTATGGACTTGTTTAATTATTATTTTGGGAAACAATGTTTGCCAACAAGGATTGCAGTTCACTATTAGATCCATATTTAATGGAAGGAATAATTGCAGCAACAACTGGACAATCTCAAGATGCAATCTGATTTATGTTAATTTCATTTATTAGACAGGCAGTGTTATCACCATTAATTTAGCATGACCTGTCTGACATGTACAAATATTGCCTCTGTCAGTGTGGGTGGACTCTAGAGAAGAAATATCTTACAAGATAACAGATGCACGCGAGCACTCATTTTGCATACAATTATGATAATATGGCTTCTTTACTTCCCCTACAAAATCTCACAACTACACCTGCTGTTACCATGTGCTCTGTCTGGAGTAATTACTATTAAGACCTGACAACTGCATTTTGGATGTGAAAGAGCATAGTGTTAATTAAAGTGAAGTGGCACCTCTTACACATTAGCATGAGTGTGTAACAAAGAGAATATGTTTATGCATTTTGTGAGGTGAAGGAGCGACCCATCTTGTATCCATGGCAGTGATGTAGGTGTTACGTTTAATATATCATATTTTGAATTATTGTTACCTTACTACTTATTTTGTGTCATGTCAAAGTGTCTTTGAACCATTAACTGCTCCCCAAACGTTGCTCAATAGCTGACCACTGCCTTTATTTGTTAGGATGAGTTCAATGCAGAGAACAAATCACAGGTACGATGTATACAAATGTACTTGGCCATTAAACTGTCCCTCTCTCTCATGTTGCAGTGGCTAACACCATAGAGCCGGGTCCACTATAGTGCTGCCCATTGCCTCAGCGTATGTGTGTGTGAGGATGAGGATGCGTGTTCAGCTTGTCAGATAAAGCGTGGGAGAAAATAAAATGGCAGGGTTTTGGAGAATTTGACAGTTACAGAGGTGATGCTTTGGAATGATTTATTGGGAACTCAATGCCGCACGCACACACACACACACACACACACACACACACACACACACACACACACACACACACACACACACACACACACACACACACACACACACACACACACACACACACACACACACACACACGCACAGATCAGAGTTCCCAAACCCGGACTGTTCAACTGGTTCCCCCCTCATCCTCTCTCCTCCCCTGCTCACACAGGGAGTTGAGTGCAGCTGGCTGGTGAAGATGCAGGGCGGTATGGGAGAGCCAAAGGTTGAGAAGGGACCTGAATAGAACTTGAGAGGACAAAGGGGCATGCTGACATTGTATTGGCGTGTGGGGGTGGGGGGGCTTATAACAGGGGTGTCCAAACTTTGTGACAAGGAAGAGTGGGGGTTTCTGTATAACATGGATAGGGACACTAGGAAAAAAAATATCCAGTTGGACTTTGGTTTTCTATAAATGTAGCAAGTAGGCAGGATGTTTTATTAGTGGGCCTCGTAAATATGTGGCCCTCGAAATATCCCTCTTTAAATATAATGGCATTGGAGTATAATAAAGTGAAGAGAAAATCGTATCATTCGCTGAAACCCTTTGGAGGTTAGAACATTAGAGCATGCAGTCCCTACTGTTGGTATCCTTATCTTATGAATAGCACGGCTTCCCACAACACAAGGGGAAAAGAGGTGTGGACATTTTTTGGAAAGCCAGGGATGTTTTGATTGGCTTGAGATTCAGGAAGTAAACAAAGGAATTCTATTGGTTAGTAGGCTGTTTTATTACATTGGATTACATAATGCGTCAGTCCTGTGATGACTTGGCTTGTGTGTTTGTGGGTGATTTTGCTGAAAGCGCGCGTGTACTACTAACTGGTATTTAATCTGCAATATGTAAGCCTCATCTGTGATAGTCAGATTGATGGATATGGAAATGATGGATATTGAACCGTAGCGTGTGGGATTTTAATGGGCAATTAAGCCCCAGCTTCAACTGGATCTGTTGGTGTTCTTTGTTATCAATGCTGAGGCATTTACAGTAACTCAAAGTATTTTTGAATATAGAGGTAAGCACACCACTGGTGCAGACTTAAGGGGCCCTGAAGTTGAATGGGGGCTCCAACAGTGATGTAAAACATACTGTAACTCTAGCGGTCTGCTTGCTTCGTTCTTCTGCTGCAGCAGTGGACCGTCTCCCCCACAAAAAAAAGACAAATGTGAAATTATTATTGGCCAGCGTGTTATTATTTTGTTAACTCATGTTCATTTGTAAGCCAACGGATTAAATGTTACTTTTCAACCACTTGATCTGTACTGAATGATTGGTTTTTGATTTGTGTTACATCACCACTCTTTGAAATGTAAACTAAAGAATGCAAAAGACAAGGAGCAATGGCAATTTCAATAGTTTTTCATTGTTAAAGAAAACATAGATTTCTAAACTGACGGGATTCTTCAATGCAGCAGGTGCAAGTACAATAATAATGCAAATAATGTTACAGCATTGATTATGTTATTAATGATGGATTGCTTATTATGGTTTAATTCAGTAACATATATGCAACATTCTGATCACTGCATATACACTGTCTCTGCATAAAAACACTGTACATGGTGGCAAAAGGTGAACCCGATGGCAACTCCAGGGATCCGCAGAAATAATTCAAAAACTCATTGCCATGATTAATCTTTGTTAGTTGATGAAAGATTTAGTAGATCTAAGCCATACCAGCTGTGTCTGTTTTTATGTTTGATGCATGTGTCTCGAGACAGAGTGAGCAAGAGTTTGATCTCTGATGCAGACAGTTCATTGAAGTCATACAGTGTTGAGTGCTATGTGAAAGGGTAGGAAAGTCAGACAGCCTACTACTTTAACCCAATATATTGTTTAGCTGAACTCAGACCACAAAAGTTGTGCAATGCAATCTTACTATCCAAATATGATAGAGATGTGTCTTTCCCGCCATAGTTGTCATGGTAACTACCCCCATTCTCATTGATATCAAATGGCCCATTTGATGGCATCTAAAGTGCCAGAGTAGGCTTGACTGACCTCCCCTGTGCCTGTTCATATCCATATTTGGCTCAGAAAGGCTACTGCGGGCTGAGGCATGCATATCGTTGCTGTCGGGCAAAAACCTTGTATCTCCATATTTCAACTCTTTATATATTTTTGTAAGTTAACGCCCTACTTCATCATACTGGTGTCACACAAAAGTAGTGAAAATAGCAGATCTACAAGTTCACATTGCGTTGCGTTCGGCTGTTTTCACTCATTTTCTTTTCTTATAATAATAAAAAAGGAAACGTTTTGGACATACAATGTTTCAACCCGACAGCGACGATATCTGGAAAGCAGAGTGAATTTTGCTATTGTAGTTTTCTTAATGTATTTATTGATTTTCAGTTTTTCACAGTGGAATGAAATAGGACAAAATCTATAATAATGGCCATTAATAATACCCATATGGACAGCAAATGAAATAAATACACAAATGAAATAAAACGGCTCATAATACAAATTCATACAGAAAATAAAAATACATGAATTGTTTTATGAATGGTAATATGCAATCAATGGACTACACTATTTGAACAAGTCATTCAAGGATTGTGTAGTTCTTTTGTTTGTTTAAACAATGAGGACATTCCTAACCTGTCTTTAGTGAGCAGCTGTCAGTGAGTCATTTATCAAAATATTTAATGTTTTATGATACCTTTCAAAGAAAGGATGTGGTAACACTTTCTATGAAGCCTGTGTATATACTGCATTATAAACTTACTTGTAATGCATTATAATCTGCTTATAACACTGTATAGTTATAAGCACTTATAAATGCTTTATAACAATAATCATAACACATGATAAAGTGTTTTATATTAGAACGCAAAAGCCGCATATTTGCGTTCTAATCTGCTTGTAGTACTGTAATTACAGTTATAAGCACTCTTAGTTACTGTGATTTATAACTATAATCACAACAAATAAGCATTTTATACTGACTTATAATGTCAAATATCATAATTCTTAATTGCTGGTCATTCATGGACTTAGTGTAATATTTCACACATGTCTATAGTGCATTAGAGAAAGTAGAAAAGTAGAAAGAAAGTGTTACAAAGAGGTATCTTCACTGGAGGTAACTGAAAACAAATATTGTTTCAGATGTTATCAGACATCCTTTTGCTCACTTCCTTGTTCTTCACTTTTTTTCTGCATGCCATTGTCTTTGTTTCAATGTTAAAGAACCTGAGTATTTAAACATCATGCCCTATGTAATACAATCTGTGCTAACGTTCCCTTGGGTCTTAAAGCCAGATGGCATTGGCCTATATTCCCTCCTTATATCAGTCATAATATGACTTATACAATGCCTTATGGGATTGCAGTGGGAACTGACTGAAAACATACAGTACGAACTGAGTGCAGTTGGTGTTGGCCTTGGAGGAAACACGGTGCATCTGTGATGGTGAATGGACTTGATCAGAGAGAATGTTATGTTGGATCTGAGTCTCAAACTCACAGACGCACGCACGCACGCACGCACGCACGCACGCACACACACACACACACACACACACACACACACACACACACAGGTGGATAGAATGTGACAGTTACAGAGGTGAGGCTTTTGAATGATTACTGGGAACACGATGCTACACAACCAAGCATCAACACGCACGCACGCACGCACGCAAGTAAAAACAAAACAAAACAACAGTCTGATGGATCCCAAGCGTTCTGGCTTCAAGGCGTCTCATTTTACTGACACTGCAGTCTTTGCTGTCACTAAAGGACACGTTTCCTGTGTCTTCATCCTCTTAGACCTCTCTGCTGCACGGTCAAATAGGGAGTGTTCGTTCAACTCAGAGAGTTTAAAAATGGACCTGTAATGATCATTATTAAACAAATAAACATTCCGGATTTTACTATGTATCTTAGACACTGCAAATTGACCCTTTCCCCAGGATACACTTGCTGCGTTGTGCCTCATTTGTATCATACAACAGTGTCAACTGTGGGCCGAAAATAACAGATCTACAAACTCACAATGCGTTAAGAGCTTGTAGATCTGATATTTTCACCGTTGTACAGTACGACTAAGTAGAACCCAGGCATAAAGATCACTGTGTCTGATCACGGACTTGTGCATTGCCTCTCTGACTCGCTTTACTGCAAGGCAAGGCATCAAGGATGTCCCTACTTTACCCTAGCATTGGTACCCCTCCCCCCTCACAAAATCCTGCTAGACAACTAACTGTTATGTGAGGCCCTACTACTGCAATGTATGTTGTAGTCACTCACAGCCTGATTTTGTAGGTGTGCACGTTAAAACATCTGCCGTCATCATGTTCTCAGTTCCTCTTTCAAGCCCTAGTCATTTCCCCTCAGGATAACTGAAACCCTCTATATATTGACTGCGTGCCTCTGAAGAACTCTTGAGCCTCTAGTACTCCACGATGCCACAGCCCAGTTTATAGTCGGTCACCTCAAATGCTCTTATCCCTCTGCCTCCAGTGGTTGTGTTGTTGGCACATCACTAACTCACAGTTCTTTAGCTGGCATACAAAGGAGCTCCGTCCTCGTACCAACGGGCCATAGTCCAGGCCAAAGCACCAGCCTGTGTGCTGCAATGTGCTATTACTAAACTCTTTCTCCCCCCGCGGTGACCTGGCCGTCGCGTTACCTGGCCTCAACTCTAGTCCCTCCGTCTCCCCAAATGAGAAATGACCTTCCCACCTTTTTAAGGACAGCCGAGTTGCTCCCAACTTCTACCGTAATTAGAAAGCTTGCTCCCCAGCCCATACATTTCTCTTCCTCTTGTTCTGAAGTTGTTCTATTTTGTGTTTTTTTTTTTTTAACTCTTCTCTTATAATTACTGAATCATTCTTGAAGCACAGGAATTTACATCACATCAGAGCACTGTCTCTGGCGCAGGCAATCATTATTGTTTGTTGTAGAACACCTTGTAAATTAGAGCGTCAGCTAGACGCCTAGACTTTAAATGTTAATCACTAAATATATTGTGTAATGGCTTTTATAGCACATGGATGTGCCCTCGTTCAAACGCCAGGAGAACAGTATATTAGCCTAGATGATGGATTTGTTGTGGAGTGTGTGGGTGTACTAGTAACTAGTTGGGAGCTCCTCCAGCGCTGTTCCGCTGAAGGCCACGGTCTGATGGATGACATTGAACACCATCAGCGGTGCTCCTGCACTGCCATCTGAACAGCATGTGGTCAAGGTGAACGCTAGAGGAGGGGGAGGGACATTCACCCAGTTCTGCATGGCAAGTGCAGCATATTAACCCATTGAGACCTGGAACGCATCTGTGTGTCATTTTAAGATTCTTTGGCTATTCAAAAATAGCAGATATACAAGCTCATAGCGTTGAGCTTGTATATCTGCTATTTTAGAAAGATTGTGAACATTTTGTGCAAATTTTTGAATATATATATTTTTTAAGCAAACATTTGTGACTCGAATCTTGGCTTCTGGGGGACTCTACAAATCTCTTCTAAATCCTATTTTTTTTTTTAAACGTATGATGCTATAATATCAGTGGTTCTCAAACTTTTTCATGTCGAGGAACCCCAAAATGATATGTATTTGGCCGCGGACCCCCATCTCAAAATATTTTGTTCCAGGGACCCCCAGAAGCGCAGATCGGAGTTGTTCGCTTCAAAACGTACATATACTGTATATTCAAAGATTTGCACAAATGTTCAAGATTTTTCATTTTTTTTTGCAGATCTACAAGCTCATAGCACGGCACTTGGTGCCGCACTATGAGTTTGTAGATCTGCTATTTTTGAATAGCCCAAAGAAATCAAAAAATGACACACACATGCGTTCCAGGTCTTAATGGATTAAGGTACATTGTGAGATGAGAGTTATTTAATGGCAGGATGCAATGAAATGTGTCTAGTGCGCTAAAGGACTTTCATTTCATGTGAAATCTATCTATCTTCTATATCTACAGCACAACATATATCTGTCTGTCTGTCTGTCTGTTTATCTGTCTGTATAGCCAGTCGTGGCTGGGAGTTGTAACTTCTACACCATCTTAGTCAGGACAAATCTATTCATGCTGTATGTGCTTAAAGCACAAACCACTTAAACAAAATAGTCAAGTCCAGTGTTTTTCTTGACCTGTTAAGTTTCATTGTACGCTTGTGGAATTGAATAAGCAAGTCCCAACTTGTCCACAAAACATGCGGCTTTCATTATGTTACTCTAAAAAATTACTGCTCCAGGGTTCATTTGGTATATTTCTGTTCTCTTTGCAATTTCCACCGTAAATGAGAGCAAACTGAGATAGTGGGGAATTGAAAAGGCAGGCCATGAAAGTACAACTGTTATCAGTGCCATGATTCACTGGTACAACAAAGATCTGTGGCCAACAAGTGGATTAGGCCAACATTGCTCATAAGAAATTAATCAGATAACGGAATTAACAAGAATGAAGGTGAAATAAATTGGACATTACTTGAGGCTCTTGTTATGAAAAAGGGAGTGAAAAAGCCCAAGTGTGTGTGTGTGTGTGTGTGTGTGTGTGTGTGTGTGTGTGTGTGTGTGTGTGTGTGTGTGCGTGTGCGTGTGCGTGTGTGTGTGTGTGTGTGCTTGTGCTTGTCTGTGTATTTACATGCACATTTGTGTGTGTGTGTGTGTGTGTGTGAGCGTGTACGTTGTGTGTCCATATAAATTACACACTTGGACCTCTGCTGACTGCATGTCAGTGTGGCCTGACTTGTGCACGTCTGTAAAATGTCTTGTGTGTGTGTCTGTGTGTGTCTGTAATTGGCCAAGAGTGTGTGTGGGCTGGCAGAGGTCATGAGGTAATTGTCCTGTGAAATAATGACTGCCAAATATGTATGTGTGTCTGTGAGAGTGAGAGAGAGGGAGAGAGTGTGTGTGTGTGTGTGTGTGTGTGTGTGTGTGTGTGTGTGTGTGTGTGTGTGTGTGTGTGTGTGTGTGTGTGTGTGTGTGTGTGTGTGTGTGTGTGTGTGTGTGTGTGTGTGTGTGTGTGTGTGTGTGTGTGTGTGTGTGTGTGTGTGTGTGTGTGTACTTGAGCACAGGAGGAGTGCTAACCTCTGCCTCCACCTGTCCACGTCTGGCCGTGAACTCATAATCTTGCGTGTGGAGACAGGTCCGTCTTCAACACCAGCCACCTGCTTAAAAAATACAGCTTGGGATGAGGTCATTATTATAGCAATGGATCTGTTAGGGAGGATGTCTGGGGATCTATGTACTATACACACACAATTGACTTGTCCAAACGTCACCTTTAACCACTCATATAAGCCCTGAATACTTAGTTGTACGACAAATAGGGAAAATAGCCGATCGACAAGCTCGAGCTTGTGGGCTTGCAGTAGGGTGACCTCCCGTCCCACATCTCGCAGGACAGTCACGAAAATGGGACATTTGTCTCGCGCCCCGCATGAACCGAACAATGTCCCGCTTTTTGATCATGGATTTTTATTAGATTTTTTATGCTCCTTTAATTACCCCATCCCTCTTCAAAAGAGAACTACCCGTCTGTGTTATAAATCAATGTGCAGGTGTGGCTAGTTGTGCTGATTGAATGTCTTAACGTGAGAAGCAAACTGGACTGAGTCTGACATGGACCATGTAGTATTCTGTTGGTCCTGTTGCTGCATGCTGCCCGGCCGCAGGGGAGACAGATATCAGCACCAAGATCTCCTGTCACAACAAAGGGGACACTGGAGCACTGCTCAAGCAGCACGCAACCAAACATAGGAATACTTTGAATATTAAACATCCCGTTTACCAACGCATTTGCAGAGACTGTTTTAATTGATGGACCGTCGGACTCGGGACCGATCAAATAACCGCTGTTGATTAAAGATGGACTATAGTGAAAAACAATACAAGTAAAGGAGAAGTTGCCCAGTTGCTGTCTATTGCCAACAAAGTTCAAGTAGCTACTGAATAAAGTAAGACCACATTCATTTACAAGCTAGTTTTAAAAGCAGCGGTTCAAATAGCAACAATGTAGGTTTATCCTGATTGTAGGCTTTCTGTATTGTCTTTGCGATGCATTTTTAAGCCTGTTAAAATAGCCTAAGAAAGATTCCTATATTACCGCATACATAATCAAGGCATTTATTTAGCTTAATAATACAGGAAATTGTAAATTATTATTGTTCGACCGACCCCCAGTTTTTACCACCAGTTCATTTTGAACTGTAACAAAATATGGTTTTGTTTACAAATTTGTATTCATTTTGTTACGATTGATGTCAGATTAGTTCATGTTATCTTAGAGATGGGTCTACTCTAATGGGTCAAATCTACACAATAAGCTGTGGTCTAAAGATGTGCTCTATTAAAACAATTTAGCAAAATCTATTTTAGCCATGTTCTGTATCACATTCATGGTACATTCACAACTAGAACACAACGTCTCCCCCTTTATTCCCCCCTACACTGTATAAATCTGTCATTTTTGTCCTCCCTCTTTTCTAGATGTTTTTCTTCCACAGACACATTGCTTTAATGATCTCACTACAATACTTAATAGTCTAAATATAGTTTATGACCAATGATTCAGTGAATGAGATAATGACAGGACAACGAGACTGGCTGTTAATAATTTTCCTTCCTGGCTCATGTGTTCTCTTGATCATCAACTGATATATAAATTGTATCGTTACCTGCTAATCATCAACTGATATAACTGAATCTTTACCTGCCAAATCATCAACTAATATAGGGAGTAGGGACTTAAGGCCTTTGCAGACAGGGTACGATTTAACCAGGAGTTTTAACCGCATGCGAAAAGACGCACAAATTGAACTGGGTTCGATTGAAAAAAAAAAACGCACCGCCGCAGCCACTTGCCGCACGGCGAATTCAGAGCCGGTGTGCATGAGGTCATAGAGAACCATGTGTTCTTTAGAAAATTTATATTTTTGTTTTTTTCCGCGCGAAAAATCGCACCCTGTCTGCAAAGGCCTCGTATCTAAGCAATCCGACCAGCATTGTAAAGGTGAGAGGTCAGCAAGGTTACATTTCCTCCCTCTTTGCTGTGTGTGTGTGTGTGTGTGTGTGTGTGTGTGTGTGTGTGTGTGTGTGTGTGCGTGTGCGTGTGTGTGTGACACGTGCGTGCGTTCGTGCATACAATATGACGTGTAAGTGTCTGTGAGTTTGAGACTTTTCTCTCTGATCAAGTCCATTCACCATCACAGATGCACCGTGTTTCCTCCAAGGCCAACACCAACTGTACTCAGTTTGTACTGTATGTTTTCAGTCAGTTCCCACTGCAGTCCCATAAGGCATTGTGTAAGTCATATTATGACTGATATAAGGAGGGAATATAGGCGTGTGTGTGTGTGTGTTGTTTACCCCATCATAATCATACATGCACTACTTAACCATGCATTGCATACATATAGCACGTACCTATACATACTGCACATAACCATACATACTGCACATACAGTAACCATACATACAGCACATAACCATGCTGGGATTTGAGGTTTCCTCTGAGTCATTTCAAATGGCTTGTATAAACATAACCCGCCAATCTTGTCTGGACACATGTTGAGTGTTGTCCCTGGGAATAAGCAGACAGGATATCCTGTTTCTGACCCGATAATGTTGGATGATTGAGCTTATTTCTTTCCACCAAATAATTGCGTATGAAAGGTTTTTAATACTGGTATCACTTGCAGTCATAAAGAGGTGAATAGGATCGGAATTGGATGAAAGACGAGCAGGGTTAACAAGACAAGCACCCTATTGGCCAATTGGGGTCAACTGCAGCAAGAAATAAGTGAATGAAATATTCCTGTGGATGTGTGAGATGCAATGTATGTGGCACTTCAGTCAATGTGTAAAGGTATTCTCAAGGGTTTATTTAAATATTTGCAGTTAACCCTTTAAGACCTGAGGCCGATTCTTACTAATGTCTTCTACATAAAAAAAACGTATGGTTCTCAAACGTTTTCATGCCAAGGACCTCCAAAATGTATATGTATTTGACCGTCGACCCCCATCTCAAAAGATTTTGTTCCAGGGACCGCCCAGAAGCAAAGATTTTAGTTAAAAATGTTTGCTTTCAAAGAATATAAATTAATTTGCACACATTTTTTCGATTTTTCAAAAATAGCAGATCTACAAGCTCGTAGCGTGGCACTCGGTGCCGCGCTAGGAGCTTGTATATCTGCTATTTTTGAATAGCCAAAGTGTAAAATAATGCTTTTTAGCTCAAATCAAAAAGTGACACATCTATGCGTTCCAGGTCTTAAAGGGTTAAATCAAGCAACCAGCTACTGAAGATTGTTATGTTTCTCTCTCTCTTTTACCGTGTGGCTCTGTAGGTGAGCTGCCTAGAAATGGTTCTGTCTGTGTGTCTGTCCGGGCCTTGAATTGCAAAATGCCTCGCCACGTTTCTTGTGCACGCTCCCATTAACCCATTCAATCCGGGAACGCATCTGTGTCATTTTAAGATTTCTTTGACTATTCAAAAATAGCAGATATACAAGCTCATAGCACGGCATATAAGCTTGTAGATCTGCAATTTTTGAAAATGTGTGCAAAACTTTGAATATATATATTTTTAAAGCAAACATTTCTAACTAAAATCTTTGCTTCATGGGGGTCCCTGGAACAAAACATTTTGAGTTGGGGGTCTGCGGCCAAATACATATCTAAAAAAAAATCTAATTTCTAACTGTATGTTGCTAAATCAGTGGTGTTCCAACTTTTCCATGTCAGGGACCCCCCAAAAATGATATGTATTTGGCCGTGGACCCCCATCTCAAAATATGTTGTTCCAGGGACCCCCCAGAAGCACAGATTAAAAGTGTTCGCTTTAAAACATATATCATATATATTCAAAGATTTGCAAAAAAAAATCTATATTTAAAAAAAATATATATATCTGCTATCTTTTTTAATAGCCAAATAAATCTTAAAATGACACAGATCTTAATGGATTAAGCAGGTTTTTTGATAGCCTGGATGTGTCTTCCAACTGGTGAGAATTGAACACTACGGACAATTCTGGATTCAGGTTCCTTTGGCATGTTCTGAGACATTCAATGATCCGCTCTTCCCTTTAACCCCGTTTTTTGAACCCGGTCCTTAACCACTTGTTTACCGGAGTCCCTCAGGGCTCTACACTAGTGTCGTTTCTGTTTTGCGTTATTGTGGGGAAGGCTTTCGCAGAAAAATGGCAGATCGACAAGCTCACGACGCTTCGCAGCGACAAGGATGCTGTTGCTGCGGTTTAAATGGTTAAGTTCCTCTACAGTTATATTGAAGATATGACGGTCTGATGTTTTTTTCATACTGGGAGCTACATTGATTTTTTTTATATAGTATGTTTGTGTACTGTATGTATTGATTGGTATTTTTCACTGATTCTCTTCTCATGGTTTTGACACCCTGGGATCATCGGGTGACAATCATGTGACCTGGCATCTCCGTCTGTATGGTTTAGTCTGAAGAAGTGCTTTTTGCTTGGAACATCACTGTTTTGTGGGTGTGCCAATTGGGTGTCCCTTGCACTCAAGGGAGCCACAGTGTGCGGATCTCGGGGGATAATTCCTGACAGCTGTCCAAGCTGCATGTTTTCTTTTCGGCTCTTCCTAATCCATTAAGACCATTTTTTGTGCAAATCTTTGAATATATATTTATGTTTTTAAGTGAAGATTTTTAACTCCAATCTGTGCTTCTGGGGGTCCCTGGAACAACATATTTTGAGATTGGGGTCCGCGGTCAAATACATATCATTTTGGGGGTCCTTGACATGGAAAAGTTGGTGCACCGCTGATATAGCAACATACTGTTAGGATTTAGAAAACATTTTTAGATAAGTATTTGGCCGCGGACCCCCATCTCAAAATGTTTTATTCCAGGGACCCTGGAACTAGATTTGAGTTACAAATGTTCGCTTTAAAAATATATTGTTCAAAGATTTGCACAAATGTTCAAGATTTTTCAAAAATAGCAGATCTACTAATCTCTCAAGAACAGATTCTGCTCTGCGTTGGAATCTGTCGTGAAGGCTCGTCATAACATGTACACACTGGGCTACAAGTGGGCGTGCCTTCAGATCAGGAAGCAGGCCGCGCTTTACCCAATCAAATGTAGTGAGCGGGATTCACGTGTCCGTTGATCTTTCCCCCTCGAAACAAACCCAAACTAATTTAACAACAGCGTCTGCGGAGCAGACAAAACCACGGAAAGATATTCACATTTTAACTTACTCTTTCATCATAGAAACAAGTGGGCTTATAACCAAAACGATCCATGTTCTCTGGGAGAAGTGGTGTTAGTGTTCCGTGTAGAAATATTGTTAGTGGGAATGAAAACATAGTGGCACCACCGGAAGTGAAAGCTGAAGGCAGACCAAAACCCTGGTTTCCTTTGCGCACGGGTGCTACGTCGCCATTGTCCCAGAGCCAGTGAGAGATAGTACAAACAGTAGAGGGCGCTGTTTTTCATTCTCACTGGCTCTGGGTTCCCAGATTGCAGATCTACAAGCTCATAGCGCAGCACCGAGTGCCGCGCTATGAGCTTGTATATCTGCTATCTTTGAATAGCCAAAGAAATATACAAATGACAGAGATCTTAATGGATTATTAATATGTATTCATACATCATAGATACCGTTGAAAGATGACTGACGTCATAGACTGGCCACATGAAAGTCCGAGATTATTATACTGTTATTAGACCCTGTCTTGTTATACTGAACATACACAGCATACTATATTAATCCGTTTTGGCCTTTTCATTGCTCTCTAGCTGCAATGATATGATTATACCAGGGCAGTACTTATCAAGTTCAGAAAAAAAGGAAATGAAAAGTACTTGAGACAGAAAGAGTAGGCACTCGTGTTTTAACCTTTCGTTAATCCTCCAAGTCTTGATGAGACCTCCTCAGCAGAAAAGAGCTGGTGCACGTTAATCCTAAGTGTCCATTTAACCCAATAAGACCGGGAACGCGTCTGTGTCATTTTAAGATTTCTTTGGCTATTCAAAAATAGCAGATATATACAAGCTCATAGCGTGGCATATGTATACATATCATTTTGGGGGTCCTTGACATGGAAAAGTTGGAGCACAACATGCTGTTAGGATTTAGAAAACATCTCTAGATATGTATTTGGCCGCGGACCCCCATCTCAAAATGTTTTGTTCCAGGGACCCCCAGAAGCAAAGATTTGAGTTACAAATGTTCGCTTTAAAAAATATATATATTAAAGATTTGCACAAATGTTCAAGATTTTTCAAAAATAGCAGATCTACAAGCTCATAGCGTGACACTCGGTGCCGCACTATGAGCTTGTATATCTGCTATTTTTTAATAGCCAAAGAAATCTAAAATGACACAGATGCGTTCCTGGATTGAATGGGTTAACTTTAAGAGTTAAACAAATGTACCCATAAAGGTAAAATTCTTACGCTCTCACAGTTAAATCAACACTGAGGATCTTTGCTGTGTGGACGAGCTGCTTCTACTAATCTGATTTTCATAAAGGGCCAAAACCCTGCTGAAAAATCACTTCCAAGCTCCGTTTTTTTTCTGTGTCAACAAGTTTTACTTGGCATTCATGGTTGCCTCTTCCAGCAGTGACTCAATACCACCCCCCTCCCTCCTCCTCCCTCCCTCCTCCTCCTCCTCCTCCCTCCTCTTTCCAGGCTCTGTTGAGCTTTTCTCCTGCTCTTCATCATGTTCAGGGCTCTATTTCTTTCTCTTTCTGTGATGTTGTTATGACAAATTTATGTTCCGTTGCACGACAGTGTCCCGTGGCAAAAATAGCAGATATATATATATAAGCTGAACTTGTACATCATGTTGTACAAGTTAGTTTGATGCGGGAAACGTCATACAACTAAGGATTACATCAGGTGTTAACCATTTAAACCCTCAGGTCTTAGAGAATCGGACTTGAGTTACAACTGTACTTTGACAATTTTTTTCCCCATCTACACCAAATCCCGCCAAAAATAGCCGATCTACAAGCTCACAATGGGACGCATTGTGAGCTGCTATTGTGAGCTGCTATTGTGAGCTGCTATCTGCTATTTTCTGGCTAATGTTTCCCCCACAATATGGGTACTGGGGTTCAAGTGGTTGAGGTGGTAAGTGACTGCGGGCTATCCTCACACTTCCCTGGGATGGAGGGTTCTGATGGAGGGGCCAAATCGCTCCCATCTCTACTTTGTTGTTGTTTTATACTTGAGGGGTTTGATGAAGGAACATGCTCCCTTTCTCTGTATTATACCACAGAAGCAGAGCAGAAAAGAATGAATAATAATCAGCCCCTCCAATTTTCGCCCCGCGTTGGGAAGTAGGTCGTCGGCTGACATATGTCACAATAGAGAGCAAGCGGCGTAGAAAGAGGAAAACCTGCAGAGGTTATGAGAGCCCCCTGAAGGAATGCTGCTGCACGGTGAGAGAGAGAGAGAGAGGGGGGGGGGGGGGGTGAGCGGGGAAAGAGGGAAGAGTCGATCTTCTACGGTCTGGCTCTAGCTGGTGAAAAAGTGAGTCACATGTGGAAAACGCCGATTCCGTGATGGCCAAAAAAAAAAGAGGGCCTGAGTGAGGCAAGGATGGGAGGAGGGGCAGGATGGAGGGACTGGAAGAGAGAGAGAAGAGAGGAAAGGGAAGGGAAGGGAAGAACAAGGGAGAGATGGGGTAGTAGTAACTCTAAATAAAGAGGGAGAGAAGAGAGGGGGAGGGGGGGGGAGGGAGAGAGAGAGAGAGAGAGAGAGAGAGAGAGCGTGTGTGACATTGGATTCGTGCTTTGAAAAGAAGTTTGTTCAGAGAAACATCTGCTCTTTCTGTTCAGAGAAAATTTGGCATATATTCCAGTGCGCTGTCTGTGCACAAAATTCAAACTTTTATAACTTGTTCACCCGGCAGACACAATGGCCATTGTTGTCAGTGATTGATTGGTCATTTCACTGTCCATGTGGGACTCGTCCATTCAGGTGTGTGGAGAAAAGGCTTTATTCTTCCTGAACTATGCCAATTTCTGACTGATGGGACACAAAAATACAGTTGCTCAAGTTATACGTTTTCTCGACCACTTGCAAAAAAAAAAGTTGAACGCTTTGAAGCAAACGGTGTTGTTGTTTTGCTTCCAACAAATGGCTTTGCTTGAAAGCATCAATCTGTCTTGAGAGATACAGGGCTAGATACAAAAGGGGCAAACTATAGAGAGGAAGAAATGGAGTGTGAGGAGACGGCCCGATTTATAAATTAAGCAGTAGGGAAGGAGGGTGCAGGCTGAGGGAAAACAGTCTTAGTCATGTTTATTTGTCTGTAAATTAGCGAGAAGGAACGGAGAATCTCTGATTTCCTCCCCCTCCCCTCTACTTCTCCTGTGGGTTGCATGGGCGTGGCCTGTGACCTCCTGACCCTGTACTGTGTGTGTGTGTGTGTGTGTGTGTGTGTGTGTGTGTG
>NC_137624.1:24605410-24610410 GCF_963280865.1 Gymnoscopelus braueri
CCATGCCATAAAAACACTTGATAGAATAGCGTCATGGGCAGAACTGATAGCCCTGCTGGTGAGCTCTGCAAATCATGACATAGATGCCTCATTATGTCACACTGGCAAATATGGATGTTGTCCTGATACCCAGCATGATGTACAGTATGTTGTAATTTGATCGATTACCTGGCAAAGATCGCGGCTATCCGTCACGGGTAAAACATAATTCAATATTTTTGAATGCATAAACAGCATATGGGGAGCAGAGTTCTCTTATCTTGTGAGAGATGTCCTCCTTGTACATCAAGTGTTTGGAACAATAAATCAGATGCTGCTTTCATTTTAAACGTAGTTTTTATACATAGTAACAGGGCGCCAGTGCTGGCCTGGCCCTGATGGCTGACTTAAAGGAGAATTCCGGACAAATTAAGTGTTATCTTTGATGTCTCGTTACTCACCTACCGACGTAAAAAGTGGCGTTCTTTTTTTCCATAGATTCCCCTGTCGTCATTTTTTAAACCCCCTCCGTTGTCATAATGGGAGCGCGTGGGTTAGGGAAATTCGTCTATTATAACCGATGCAAAGTTATTTTTTTCTCTACTACTAGTCATTGTAGAGTCTCATGATAGTCAAACATGCGCTGAAACTTCCTGCGAGGCTACCGTTAATGGCGAACGATTTAACACTGGATGCTTGTTTCTTTCCAGAACCTGGCAACTCGTGTTGCCAGGTTCTGGAAACAAGCATTTAAATGCACAAGTATTTAAATTTGAAAATGTAATACATTTTGACACTTTGAGTTATCGCTCCAAGTTTTACTTTATCGGTCAGTAGATGAAACTTGGGTTTTGATGAAAATGCAATGGATTGTGAAATGGCCAGTTTTCTTCTCTTTTTCTTTTTTTTATCTTAACACAGTTTTGGTTCAAAACCAGTACTTTAACTCAAGTACAAATTTGACAGAGCAACCTTCTCTTGTAGTTGAGTAATATCTGACCAGGAGTATCCGCAGTATACTTTGACTCAAGCACTGGGGTTGAGTACATTGTCCACCACTGGTCATTTGTATTACACTTTCAGAGTTGAATTACTTTAACACTCCTGATTCTGCTGTGTGGGAATGTCAGAAGTTAAAAGCAGCCATCAGGGCCACCGCACCGGGGCCCTGTTGTGTTGACATGGCCTGGAAGGGTGCCAGCCGCCCCCTTCTTACCCTCTGCTTTGACCCCAGCTCAGAAGGGGTGTGGATGGACTAGCTGCGACATGATTCCCCTTGGACCAAAGTGACGCTGTGGAGTGAAAGGAACACATATAAAAACAAGGGAGAGATGGTTGATAGAATACAGATATAGATAGTGAGACAGACAGACAAACAGACAGACAGACAGACAGACAGACAGACAGACAGACAGACAGACAGACAGACAGACAGACAGACAGACAGACAGACAGACAGACAGACAGACAGACAGGAACGATCGATCCCTCCATGCGCTTGCACATACGTAGGCTTGCAGCCATTTTCATCCACTTGTGTGTGACACAATCACATAGCCTACTCATGGCTCACATTTACACACACACACACACACACACACACACACACACACACACACACACACACACACACACACACACACACACACACACACACACACACACACACACACACACACACACACACACACACACACACACACACACACACACATTCACTGGTTCCCTCCTCTGCCTGACTCACCCCCAGAAGTATGCAAGTGCTCCGACTCATTCTTCTAATTGACTCCAGATTTCCCCCGCTTCCCCTCCACCCCCTCCACCCCCCAACCCCCCCCTTGCTGTCACTGCCGCTAATGCTTCTGTCCATCTCCCTGGCTCTCTATGCCTGCCCTTCATATCTATGTGTACATGCAGTATGTATACGCTGTTTGCAGACATATGCACAGATGTGCTTGTGTGTTTGTATGTGAATATGTTTGCATATGTATATCATTATACAGTATATCTGTGTGTGTGTGTGCGAGAGAGGGAGAGAGAGAGAAAGGGAGAGTGTTTACATTTCTCCAACAATGGGAGGGTACTGGGATTTCTTTGTTCTGTGAAGGCTCCTGCCTATGGATCCAAAGTGGACCCCCCCACCCCTTCCTCCATCTTTCCTCTCCCCATCTCTCTTCCCCTGACATCACCTATTTGGCAAACTTGTTTTTTTTCTTAGAAGGAAAGGGAGCATGTCTACTTTCCTTTATGTATTATTGCCGTCGTTAGATGAGCTGATAGAGCGAGTTAGGGAGATGGATAATGTTGGTTGCACCAGTTGTTTTTAGGTCGTCACATTCAAAAGATGTCTGAGCTGCAAAAGAGAAACTAAATTCAACAGTTAACCATTAAGTGTTCTTCAAACCTACTATTTGCAATGGGATGGAATGGAAACTTAATCTAAATATTTAAAGGAGCAGACTGACATCGATACATGTCACTGTCTACTCAAAGCTTCATCCATAAATACACACTTTGATCCCTTAATTCTTTTGAGCAGTTTTTGTTAGCAGTATGTACACAGTTCATGAAAATTCAAAAATGATTAAGGGATCAAAGTGTTCCCTACATGCAGTATACATGCATACGTACATAAACATAGACCATTTTGCTGTTAATGGATTTATGTTTTGATTTTGCATTTGTTTGCATTTTCTTCAAAGTTGCCAAACTTAACTGAATCACTATGTTTATAAATCTTTTCTCCAGGGACTATTTAAATAGACACATTATTCTTCCACGCATTAAAATGCAACATGACTTTGGGGTCAGAAAAATATATTGATAGTGTTGGATTACCTACCTCAAGCAAGACCCTGCAATTTAATGGAAGCCAATGGCTTCTTCACAAATCAAGCAAACCAGCTTGAGAAGCTGGTTTGGTCAATGGTCAGTGGTAATGTCAAGTTTACTGTGGGTCATAGTAAATGGACTAAAACACCAGACCACTGGTAGTCTGGTACTGGTACCAATTTCAACCTGCTGTCTCTATTTTAGGCATGTCAAGAAAAATGCCCCCCCACAACGACCCACAACGCTCTCGTCGTGTTGTGAGCTTGTACATCAGCTTTTTTCGCTACTTCCATGCAACACCGCTATGACGAAGTATAAAATAGGGCATGGGTGGGTTAAGTGAATGTACAGTATCTATCTTGGGGGGATAAAAGGTCCAAAGTGATGTAATCTGGTTTCGAACAAAGCCCCACTGACAATCACATCAGATTTGTTGTCTAACTTCTACTGAGAGAAACCGAGCCAGGGAAGGAGGCGGTGCTATTTTGCGGGCCTGGGTGTTGACCTGCTGTTCTGTATTGATGGTTATCACAGAAAGCTGAGGTGCTAAGAGAGCCTCATGAAAGGTTTTACTGCGCTGTAGAGAAGAGCTTGCTGTGCTATGGTGTGGACAGTGAGAGAAAAACAGAGAGAGGTAAAGAGACAGACGGTGGGTCACAAAACAGAAAGTACTGTAAGTTGCAGTCACCTGCAGAGTACTTTTGAGAAAAACTCAACTGCAGCAACTGGGGGACAAGCCATAAACGTCTAAGCCTGAGTTATACTTTGTTGTGTGCAGGTGTCGCACACCAAAAATAGCGGATCTGCAAGCTCACAGCAGGTTGTCTAGATCTGCTATGTTAGGTGCACGACACATTAAATCAGGCTTTAATGATGTCAGTAGCAGCTATAGCCTTTTAGTTTTTCTTTCCTGTGTGTGTGTGGGGAGTGGGTTACATGAGAACATAAGGGAGACAGAGAGAGAGAGAGAGAGAGAGAGAGAGAGAGGGGGGAGAGAGTGCATAAAAGAGAAAGGACAGCATGTTCTGGTGAAGAACAGCATGTGCTGGTGTAGCATGTTTAACTTTATTACTTAAACTTTCACATGCAGGTCACTGAAAGCTAGTTAGCTGACATACATAATGTAAAACCCCTCTGCTAGCTGGCATAGTTGTATTAATACTATAAAGAGTTGCCTGCGCAGTGATGCAGTGGTTTAAAGTATTGGGCCTGGTCCAATACAGTTGCCCACCAAGGACCTGGGTTGTACCAGATTAGGGTGTGCAGAGCTTTGCGATGAGGAGCTCGAAGAGCCACGCCTTGGAGAAGACGTGCTGCCTTCCCTCCTATCTCTGGCCCATGGGATTGTTTATACTCTGCAGTACACAGGTAATGGCACGAAATACACAGCGACAGAGGGTATTTTTTTGCCACACTATATTATTGATCTCACTTCAGAGCAATGGTATTTAGAAGACGTTTCCTTTTAAGCAAACGTAATCACTACTCGAGCAGTAATTGTTTTTAGAGGTGCCCTTAGACAAGCTCTCATTCATCATCAAACAGATGAAAGCATTAACATCTCACTATTTTGCTGTGAAATACTGGATTGCTCTGTGCTCGGTGTTCAGGCTATTTGTCGTCTGGAGTATGACAGCCCATCTGTGGTGTCTTAAATAATAATTCATGTCACTTATCCCAGGTGGGCTGAATATCCTATATGGAATATATAATTGGGCAGAGAGGTGGTCTTGAATCATTAGACGAGGGGTTCCCAAACCTTTTCAGCTTGAGACCAAAAAGAGAAATGTGGTGTCTCCCTGGGACCCAAACTTGCAAAAATATATTATGAATTAATAACTTAAAGGATGACCTCACCTCACAATCTTTTTATTTAGATTTTTATTAACGCAAGAACAATGGCTTCCATTATAGCATGCTAACTTTCCAGCACTAGAAAGCCTGCAGTTTCTATTAGCTTGGATTCTGGAAGGTTGGTTTCTGAACGGTCCACAACCCTCCTTTGAGACACAAACGGGGTAGACAAAAATTGTACCTTATTATAACTAGAAAAAGTGCTCCTTGGAGCACAGGTCTCCGCCAGTTCCTCCTCTCCAGGTGTCCTCCTGGTGGCGCTATAAAAGGCAGATGTAAAGAATGCAGGGCAAAGGTTTTTCCTTGACCTCTAGGGAGTGCGTATACAAAGTTTT
>NC_137624.1:24617910-24637910 GCF_963280865.1 Gymnoscopelus braueri
ATGGGTTAATGTGTTCTCCCTCGGGATGAAGGGGCCAGTTGTGGCTTTTGGCTGGAAGTATGAGCAGGGTCAGAGGAAGGGTAGGAGGAGGGGGCCCTTAGCGCTGAATTTACACCATGACCAGTATTAACCACATGATGAACCCTAGCGTTTCCCATTCTGGGGGCAAATATTTGTCCAAAATCAACGAGGCGATCAGCGATTTTTTTTGTACGAAGACATTTGGTGTAGAGGGAAAAAAGGAGGGGGGCCTTAATATAGACCCCTGGCGGACTCCGGTCAACGAAGTTCAGGGTTTAAGTTGTTAAGCTTCCTATGTTCTGAGAAAGCGGCGTGAGGGGTTGAGGGAAGTTCAACTGTTTCGCTGAGGTTGGTGGTGAGATAAAGCGGCAACCAACCAGAAGCTCGCTGTGGTCTGGTGGTTCTCAACCTTTTGAGGGCCGTGACCCCCCAAAATAACCATATTTAAACTGGGGACCCCCCCACCCTGATAAACACTTGGAATTGTACGAGTTGAGGCATTCAATTTAGTTTGACTCAGTTCTACAGAGAAATGTTGTGAAAATAGGCGCTCTACAAGCTCACAACGCCTCGCAACTCGGCTATTATGTGAGCTTGTAGATCGGCTATTCAAAAATGTTTTGGTCTCTTTCATATAGTATTTGACAATTTGGCCAATGTTTGACCAGTTTGTATAGTATAGTTTTTGATTACTTTTGATGCAGTAATGGTCTTATTTATTTTCTTTCTCCCTTTTCTTTTTTAAGTCCATAAATTGTCACTGTCATCTGGGGGACCCCCCCCCCCCCCCGCCCCCGAGGGTCCTGACCCACAGGTTGAGAACCACTGGTCTAGGCGTACACACAAAGGTGACGTGGATGTTTAAAGCACACGCCCATTCAGCAGAAAACCACTATAGCTGTTGGTGTGAATTTGACATTGAGGCTAATATATACTGTACTGCATCGTCAACTGAGAAATTATTTTCAGTTTGGAAAATCAGTTCAACATAGAGCTATACAGTAAATGAGCCCTTACCCACTGGCAAGGTGACTCAATTTGGGGGCAAGAAAGGTCATAAAGGTACTTGTTGTGGAGGATGAGGGGGGGGGGGGGGGTAAATAAAGATAAATAGTGAATTGGCAGAGTAGAAAAAAGGGATTAGGGAGGAAGAGTGGAAGACACAGACAGTGAGCAAGAGAGAGCTAATGAGCTGGATTTGCTAGAGACTTGGCATTCTGCTCGTGGTGTCCTCTCCTGCTCTCTCTCTCCTCTCTCTCTCTCTCTCCCTCACTCTCGCCACCGCTCACCGCTCACCCCCCGTCTCCCCCCTCTCCCCCATCTCATTTTTCTCTTCCTCTCTGTCCCTCTCTCCCTCCCTCTCCCATCTCTCTTTTTCTCTCTCCTTATCTCATTTCTCTCTCTGTCTCCCTCTCTCTCTCCCTCTCTCTCTCTGTAGAATAGCTGGCTAGAACTAGCTTCCTGTCTGAGCCCTGAAGCAGGAGTAAGCAAGGGAGGGAGGGAGGGAGGGAGGGAGGGAGGAGCAGCGAGAGGGGGTGGGGGTGTTGGAAGTAAAAAGAACAGAGGAAGAAGGGCGAGGGTGGAGAGGCGGGAGAGGGAGAGGGAGAGAGAGAGGGAGAGGGAGGGAGAGGGAGGGAAGGAGCAGCGGGGAAATTGAATACTGGGGCGCCATGTTCTCACCGCCAGCGTTGCCATGGCTACAGGGGAATTCTGGCGAGTAAGGAAATCTCATTCACTCTGGTGGTGTGAAAAAAAAAGAAGAAAAAAAAAACATAAACAAAACAGGAGGGAGGAATGAACAAAGAAAGAGAAAAAAATACTTCCCCCCCCCCCCAAAAAAAGGGGGGGAAGAAACAGGGGAATGAGAGGAGGAGGAGGAGAGATTAACCTCTACCGGTCCAATGCCACCCATCCCCCAGGCAATTTGTCACTACCTCTCTCTCTCTCTCTCTCTCTCTCTCTCTCTCTCTCTCCCCCTCTCTCTCCTTCTTTCTCTGTGTATATGGGTGATGCTTGTTGTGCTTGCCTCCACCCTATAAGCAAACACAACACCCACCCACAATCCTTCCAGTTCTTCCAACAACCCCGCAGGTATGGCAGCCAACAAAGAGCAACACTGTTAAACCAGGCTCTGTGTTTATGTGTGTGTGTGTGTGTGTGTGTGTGTGTGTGTGTGTGTGTGTGTGTGTGTGTGTGTGTGTGTGTGTGTGTGCGTGCGTGTGCGTGTGCGTGTGCGTGTGTGTGTGTGTGCGAATCACAGGGGTGCACAATGTTCACCATACACACACACACACACACACACACACACACACACACACACACACACACACACACACACACACACACACACACACACACACACACACACACACACACACACACACCACATACAGTAGGTCATATTTAAAGTGGCTGCTGACATGTCAGAAACTGGGACTAAGCACTGTCAATCTGACCTCTCTCTCTCTCTCACTCTCTCTCTCTCTCTCTATCTTTCTCTCTTTCTCTCTTTCTCTCTTTCTCTCTCTCTCTCTGAGCTAGCTAACTGAGGTTGACAGCTGCATGGGATTTGACTGGGCTGTTGCTGCAGCTAACCTGACAGCTGTACAGGGCACCCACTGTATACACACACGCACGTGCACGCACACGCACACGCACGCACACGCACACGCACACGCACACGCACACACACACACACAGCTCCTTTAGAAGTGTGATGCAGAGGGCTTGACCCTGCTGATGGCTGTCCGTCTTTAATAAGTTGCTCTTCTCTTCTCAAGTCATGCGGTAGTTTTTGTACACTAGAGGTTCGTGCCGCTACCCGGACAACTCGGAGGCGGGCACCGCACTCCCTCGAGCCCTCGCCGATGCGCGAGCCGAGTTTGTTTGATCTCATTTTCCAATACAGAGGCAACTTCTATATCCTAGAATCTGGCATCCCTTTTTTTATGTTTTCACAATTTTGGGGAAAAAAAGCTAATGTAGCCAATCTATAAGCTCACTACGCATCATGATGGGACGCGTTGTGAGCTTGTAGATCAGACGTCGGCAACCTTTTTGACATGAAGTGCCATGTTTTCATTTTCTTGATAGTTAGTGATTTTGATTGTCCGTAGGCTATACATAACTTTATTTTCTTCTTCTTTAGAAAATTTCTTTCACATCCAGGATGTAATGAGCAATAACCCACCTTTCTCCCAGACTCCCTCCCCAGTCAGACTTAGGAGTATGAATGAATATAGAATTATGTGCAGGATGTAATTTGTATATAGATGTGACGGGACTTAATTTAACTGACACTAACCTTTTTTTAATACCGGTATGCGGTATCTAATTTTAAAAGTAAAAACATCTCTCTCACACTTATGCCAGTGTGCCAGTGATCACCCTCCCTTGTGCCAATGTTGGCACCCGTGCCTAAGGTTGCCTACCCCTGTTGTTGATCTAAAACTGGTAGATCAACAATCTTTCTGATGAATACAGTTGTGCCTTGCGATTTTGACTTGCCCATTGGTGTGCTCTGGACATGAAAAGGTTGAAAACGACTGCTGTAGGTATAGTCAATGTGCCAAGCCATGGGTTGTGTATAATCTGAAAGCTGGCTGGCATGCATGCCAAAACTTGTTTCTGTGTGAAGTAATTACTGTCAGACTCTGTTGCTATGCGTACATTGATTGCAACAACAGTGGGGCGGATAATTAATCATTTCTTTCTGTTCAAATTTCAAACTGCATCATGTACATTGTGATATTGATTTTATTTTATTTCTCTCTCTGTGTGTTCCAGTGGCTGAGGAAGGGCTTTGGGAATGTGGGCTGTCTTATGAATGCAGGACCCTCCTCTTCAAGGCCATCCACAACTTGTTGGAAAGGTAAAAAGAAATCATTATTCATCAGACATCTTTATCTACAACACAGGGTGTACACAGTAAAATCCATTGCGTTGATTTAACTCAGCATTACACTGTAGTACATTAACACTGAGTATTTTACTGTGTAGTCAGGCAACAAATGCTTTAAATATCGGCACAGACATTTCCATAGTTATTAACCATTTTAATATATCACCATCATGAAATGCACTAATCATAAAACAAACAAACAAACAATTTTCTTTTACTGCAGTATTAAGATTTGCAAATAAACTATGCAAATCAGTTCAATTCACAATTACAATTAAGTCAGGATAAGTGCCATAAAACTACTGTATCAGTTGTGTTACTGTGTTAAGTGGTCAAGGAATTAGAGTGCTAAGACAACAAGTGTAATATTATGCAACAAAGTAACTACACAGCAATAGTAACTACACAGCAATATCCTGAGTGTTAATTAAAGCAACAAGGACTATCGCCTTTATCTTATTTTAGGTTTATGCTGTAGATGTTCTACTTTAACTTTATTTGTGGATCATTGTAATGTTGCTGCTGCTGTTTGTCAAGGTTTATCCAATCCATTGTCCATAGTCTTCAATGACATGATGATAAATGTACAAACTTTTGTGGCTGCTTGCCACCAACACAGAGACAAATCCACCTTATAATTCGGTGCCACTAGTTGAAACCACTCGCTCTGGTTGAAACCGAGTCACTGAGTTCCATATGTCACCATTTATGGTATGTCAGCTAACTTAGTTCACTGTCATTGACGGAGATCTCCGTCATTTAAAAAAAACAAAAAAAGACGGCGACCATATCAACCATCAGGGGATTGATCATACTGGAGATAAATATTCTGTGGTTCTTGAAACATTAGTCAGAATGCTTAAAAATGCTGGCAGAAGCTACAGCCTGTTTTAGAAAACCCCTGGCAATGTATCACAGTTTTGCCGATAATCACTTTCATTCAACAGTTTGTCTTTATAGTGCCACCTTCTCACCTCAGTAACATGCCATTACACTGAGAACTATAAGACTGTTCATTATAAAACCGTTTGGCACGTTTTCTTTTATATCACTTCACATTCAATTCACATCACAGCCCATCTCTGCTAATATAAGCCCATCACAGAAGTCTTCACGTTACTTTCTTTCTTTGATCTAAACACAGTGTTGTGACGTAGCCACATAATTTGGTGACGCATCCAATCGCAATCGCCATGGGCGGAGCGGAACATGGCAACTTTATAAGCTAAGGCCAACCCACTCACATGATCTTGTATAAGTGATGTGATTGGTTAAAAAACCTTAACCTGGCCACAGACGGCTAGTACTGTCGGTTAGTCTCGCCTCGGGCCTCTGGTCGGTCCCTAGGGGGCAGGACAATAAGACACAAGAGGCTGTGATTTACCATGGCTTTTAGAATGGCTAAGAGGCTTAGGAAGCACGACACGGAGCACAGTGCTTCTAAAACGGTTACCAAAAATGACAACATGAAAGCCATAGACATATCCCAATTAAAAACACTTTCAATAACAATTTCACTGCAAGGACTTGAAAAAGGTGCTCCTCACACAGGTCTCCGCCAGGCCGGGCTGCCTACCCAGGGCCCGCAAACTTTGGAAGGCAGTCTTAGCCAATTGGAATGGGATCTGAAAAATCGGATTCATACATCGTGATCACATGAGTACCAACGCACTATGGCAGAAAATGCAATCTGGCACAAACGGGGCCTATCCACGAGTTTCCAGTGTCCCATGAGGTGAATTATGGGCATCACTTACTGTTGTCAGTCATCCAATTCATTTGAGTGATCCGTGTCAGGCAGCAATAATGTGGGAACACAACCTGATTGAAATCAGAAAGGGTCACATTAGTCGCCTACTTACCCTACAAGATCTCCCTCCACACAGCTGATTAATGATCAGTGGCTCTTAGCAGTAGCCTAACTCCTGTCCTGTGTTTCATTCTTATTGGAGCATGTATATCTGCTATTTTTGATTAGCCAAAGATAATGGTTAAAGTGGTTAAAATTTTACTTAATGGGTTAAAGTAATTTGTAAAACCTTGCACATACACAGGACAAAAAGGAGCCCTCCTCTTACCTTACAAATTGAGAAAGGTAAGGTAAGGTTGACTGTATAAGATGTTGCTGATAAGCAAAGAAGGGGGATGTTTGAGGAGTGGGAGTACCGCCGTGACTAAGTTAGATCAAATTTAATTAAATTCATACATTTGTGCATTGTAGCTGCTTTATGTCCTTATTCAGCTTAACTCAATTCAAAATGTTTTGATAGATATTAGATAGATATGTTGATATAATCCAAAGCAGAAACGAAAAGTGCCTTAATTAGCCTTTTTTTAGTAGGCCATAGAAAGCAGGTGCTATTGGGTAGAATAGAAGAAACCAAGCTTCATCCTCAACTTCTTGGTTAAAACATATCAATGTGTGTTTTTACAGCTAAATTGACAAGCTTAATTAAAGTACCTTTCTTATTCAACCAAAAGGTATTTATAATGATGAACTTGTTCAATAGATGTACCATTTAAGGTGCATAACTGAAGAAGACAATTTTCATCAATAGCTCTTCCTCTGGCAAAAAGCATAAATTTGGTCTTGGTTGCGAATCAGGGAACATCATACTTCTGTCAGGTGCATTGCGGTTGATGTGATGCAGGGTAATTGTATTCACGTCTGGCAATTTGTGATTATGCGCTCAATGAAGGAATTGTATATATGTTTTGGTGCTGCCATCCCATCATACAGAGAATGTGGTGCATGTGAAGCTCATGGAAAAGTGGAGGCATTTTAATAAATACATGTTTTGTGCCAAAACATTCAAAGGGATTTGATAATATATGACATAACTGACCACCATTCGCATCAATTCATTATTGGATGAGTACACGCACAAATTAGAATGCCGTGGAGGTGAATCCCTCCATGAAATCACATCGAGTGTTCTATGGCGATATAATGTACTGTATACACTATATTCTAGTGTAGATGAAGATAGCAGGAGTTGCAGTCGCTAGGCTGGGAAGTACAAGCAGCCAGTTGTGACTGGCATCACACTGATATGAATAAAATACAAATAAATGTTGTGTAACGAATAATTACACACTGTTACATACAACAACACAGTCATTGTGCTTCTTTTTCCTAATGTCAGACAGTTGACTTAATGAATGAATACAAATTGTATTTAGTGTTGACTTTTTTTTATTGTTCATTAATATAGAATGTAATTACTGGAGGCCATGCCCACCGTGTGACACTTCAGTAATATTGGCCAACTCTGTTCTGTCACAGTTCTCAGATCATCTCCTTTTGACAATGTTAAGCCTGCACTGCATAGTCCCAAGTGTTGTCATCTGAAGTTACTGTCTTCTTATGGAACATTACTTTGTGTTGTTTGACATAGAAGACAACCCCGAGTGGCGAACATTGTTTCATTACAAAACTATATCTTTCATTCACATTTAACTCATTCAGTGCCAGACTTATTTCTGGCTGTGTTGTCCCAGTGCCAGAGCCAAAAATTCATTGTAAAAAAAAAAGTGCTCAGGAGCCGAGATACAGCCTTTTTCAGTAAGAAGTTAAACAAAGAGTGAATGGAGCAGCACATTTTGTCACGTGGCGCTCAGGGCTTAACAATGGCGATAAAAACGGACGTCTTAGATGTCATGTGGCACTGAATACACATTTTATACTTTTAATCCTAAATCAACTCCAGCTTTGCGGGGCTTTAGTATCCATCCTATTACGCTACATTGATATGTTATCAACTTGAGATGGCAAGAATGTATTTCTCTCTCTCTCTCTCTCTCTCTCTCTCTCTCTCTCTCTCTCTCTCTCTCTCTCTCTCTCTCTCTCTACTAGCTTGGATTGCTTGAATGTGGGGAAATGTAATTGGGGTAGAAAGTTCTATTTACAACCACAAAAAGCAAACAGGCTAAGAAAGTGACAGGTTCAGTCAATCAGTCTGTCTGTCTGTCTGTCTGTCTGTCGATCTCCTCCGCTCCGTTTCAGAACCATGGACAGCATGGCTGCTGTGCCACCTACACACAACAAACAGTGCTGTCTGAACAGCTCCTACTGTACATCATGCAAGTCAATCTGATTGACTGATTTGACATCTTATTGTCAAAATGCATATGCATACACATGATATAATTATTCATATCTTTCAAAAGGACAAAACACAAAAGAGAATTATTACAGAAAAAGAAAATCTATAATAAATACATTCATACATAAAATGTTCTTCCCTTATACTGCTTTATATCGTAATCACATAATGATCGACTAGCCCATGAATTGTGCTCTCACCTATCATGATCATGTTGATTCATAACCCCAGTTCTTTTACTTTTGAAACAAAGTAATTTTCCTGGTGATGTGCCAGATTATTTCAGCACGGGCATTGTCCAATTTGTGCATATTTCGTATTTGTACAGGGACATTGCAGCAGGGAGCTTTCTGTAGGACATTTCTTCCTTGGCTGGATCTGAAAGACGTAGTTGTTTCCTGAATTAAATTAGCATCTACTTCAAGTACCTTGTTTGGGAGCACATCTTTTTCCCTCATCTCCAAAATCTCGACCACTCTTTTGTGTGCCAAAGTATCTTGATGCTTGTAAATCTTTTTCCGCTGGTTATTTATTATGTGACTCGTTGCTGACCTCTCCATTCGTCCAAAGTTCTGACAGATGTACTCCAGTTGCCCTTTCGGTGAAAAGCAGTCTTTTTGCCTTAGTGCATACTCTACATCCTAACTTTTTATTTTTGGGGAAGAGCCATGTATTCCTGTTACTCCACTCACTCCATTGCTTCATTGCCAGGTTCCCTGCTGCAGGTTGAGGCGGTGGTGTCTGGCGCCGAAGCCTCTCTCCCAGGGAACAAACGTAACTTTAAAGTGGCTAGTAAATGTTTTTTTTACGTTAATGTTACATGACATTTTCAATGTCAACATAAGGAATATTAGCATAATTTTCAGTGTTCTACTGAACCGGTGTTGGGGGGTCTGGGGCATGGCTGGATAATCTACCCGGGAAAATGTACAGCAGCAGCCTATCAGAGTAAAACGGTTATCATTTAGTGACAGAGCAAACTGCAATTCAGTGTACGGTCTACACACATCCTCTGCTCTACTGTTTATGTGCATTACAGTGAAAGTATCTTTCCTCCTGATCTTTATGCCAGTCTGCTCCCCAAACTGGTGAGCAGAGGCAGTGTTCCAGAAATCATCATGGTGCCAACAGACAAGGTCTGGCTTAGCCTCTATGGCATGGAGCACATGCATCTTCAGCAACTACTGGGTTAGATATCGAGCGTACTGCACATGGCCTGCAAGGAAGCAGTACTTCATCATGTGCTCCATGAGAGAGAGAAGGTGACAAGTTTAATGTCACCTTCTTTCTCTGCACATTCAAACTGGTGTATGAGAAGTATAGGAAGAATGAAGTTGTCTACCCATTGTGTCAGCCAGTAGGATGGAGATGAGCAGTGTCCAGGTATACTGCTCTATCTGTTCAACTGTCTTCGGCACAGTTGGCAGAAACAACTTCAAGAGTGCTGCTGTGCTGATACTTTTACTTAGGACTTATCTTTGAAGTTGCCTGTCAGCGTCCCATGCTACAACTCCATGCATTTCCAGTGCTGATCCCTGCATCAGTTTTGCGATGCAGCTGAGGAATGACTGTATAATATGCGTCAGACCGGGATGCACGATTACATCATAGAACTGTACCTGCTTGGTTACATGTCAATGGTGAGGTGAATCCATGTTATTCCCATGTAGGCCTGTCCCCGACTAAGGATTTGTTTAGTCGAATCTAATTGGCGACTAATTGCCAATAGTCGACTGGCAGTCGACTAATTAAAAAAAAAAAAAAAAAAAAAAAGAATTAGGGCCAAAATACATTTTATTTCAAAGGGCCAAGTCTACACAGTTTGTTTTGTGTCTCCAGCAGAGTTTCTAGTGTCTCTATCTCTCTCTGGAAGAGGTTGCACATGAACTCTGCAGCCGCACTGAGGCGCTCCAACACAAACAATACCAATACAAAGACGAGGAATAAGAAGAAAAAAGTGGAAGTTACGTGTGGTTGCAGGTGTAGACTTGGCCAAAAAACTATTTAAAACATTTTTGGCCATTAAAAAAAAAAAAAAAAAAAATTCTTCGACTAGATTCGACTAAGAGACACGCAGTCGACTCGGACCCCCCGCGACTAACCAGTCGACTAGTCGACTTAGTCGAGGTCAGGCCTATTCCCATGTCAACAAGTGACCATTTCTGCTGTCTGCTTGGATGAGAAGGTGCGAGATAGACCTTGACCTGACCTTTAATGCATGAGAGTGACCAGCAGTTTGAAAATCTAACAATTTATACTTGACCTAACCTTTAGCACATGAGATTGACCTGCAATTGAAAATAATGACCGGCAATTGAAAATAACAGAAATGGATTCTACACACATGAAAACCCCCAAAGGAAAGGTAGCCTATTACACATCATTTTTCAGTGAGAGCTGCTTTCTCCATAGTGTTGCGTTATAAAAAATAACTGATCTACAAGCTAGCAATGTTTTGCATCACGAGGCGTTAAGTTGTAGATCCGTTGATGTTTGGCACGTGGCTCCCTACTGTATAAGTTCACGACGGTACCACAACTCTCCCTATTTCCATGGGAAACACAGCTTCTTTTATGTGTTTTGTACACTTGCTGACTGTTCCTGGATGCACTCGTTTAAGGACACTCTCCCGGAGAGATCCCTTGAATTTATCCGTTTGATTGTTTGTGCACGGAACGCACATCACATGCTACGAGCACACACGTATGCACACACACACACACGCGCGCGCGCGCGTTCACGCACACACACACACACACACACACACACACACACACACACACACACACACACACACACACACACACACACACACACACACACACACACACACACACACCATCACATCATGTAGCACAGTGCTTCTCAACCTTTTCTGGATCAGGGCCCACTTGAAAATCTCTAAAGTGTTACTATTTGAAAACTGCACCAACTCAGTGAGGAGAAGTTCAAGTGGTAACGTAAATGTACTGATGTGGGTGCAGCGCTGCCACGCATAGATGGCCACAGCCCACAGCATTGTGTTTGTCAGCGGAGACAATTGTTCGAAAATGGGAATGTAATGAGCGAATAAACACACAACATCAACATCATTTTACTGTTATTATTTATTTCAGCAACCTTAATATTTAAATCCAAATTTATGAAATGACCACAAGTCGCAGCAATTAATTATTGGATGAGTACACACACACAAATTAGAATGCCGCGGAGGTGAATCCCCTTAGCTCCCCCGCATTTCAAACCAGAGTACCTGCTGCGGTGTTTCCTCACTGATCGTTTCATCTTCCACCCATCCTGCTTGTCTCACTCTGACGTGGGCACTCGGAGCTCGGTTGGCGGGTACATGCACTAGTATGGGCATGGTCGGTCCATTCTGCATTGCAGAGTGTCGAACAGATGAGCATGCTCTCTGAGACGGTCAGGCCGGAGTCCGTGCATAAAGGCTTGCAGGGCCAACTCCTCTTGGATGGAACACAAGAATGCAGGCTACTGCGTAAGCGTGGGTCAGCGGCGTAAGTCCCCAAGCTCTCTTTCTCTCTCCTCATCCTGGCAGACAGTTGTTCTCTGGCTTCATCCTGGGGTAGGGGCCGGCCAAATAACTTCTCCAAAGCAGCCATGAGAGCAGTGCAGCTCATCCGTTCCTCTGGGCGGAGGTTCGTTAATATCCACTCACTGTTTGACCAACCGTTAAGTTGAGCCACCATCTGAACTTGAACGAGGTAGATTGTCTGAAGGTTCATCTCCATAGTAGCAGGGTAGCATGGCATCTCCTCTAGCTGGCATTCTACTTTTGAGGCATGATGACAGGGGAGGGTGGTTGCTTGAAGCCCCTGCAGTCGAGGGGTGTACCGCTTAGTCATGCTTGACCGCGAGGAGTGGTGGCTGCCCATAGCCCCTGGGGTTCTCTTAGTAGCTGATACTCTTAGTAGTCAGCGGATGCTCGGCAAGGTGGTATTTGTTATGTGGGTACCGGCTTCCCTGATTTGTTAACTGGCCCCATCGGCTTCAGTGATTGGCCGTCCTTTGGGTCACGTTTGTACCGCTTCGCGGTATGGTATATGTGAGAAAAGCCAGCTGAGACTGTTATGTTGTCTTGAAACATGTCAAGACAACATAACATGTACATCGTACATCAGGTAAAGGAGTATTGTTCAGCAGGTGGGCATGTATTCCCGACTTGCATCGCCCTAGTTATTCTCTCAATACAGGTACCATTATTATTTAACAATAATATTTTATCACAGCTTACATTTTAAATGACATAGTCAATTTACCAAATGTTAAACCATAAAGACACATATTATGGTAATTATTATGGTAGCAGCAGTTAGCAGTCAAATTAATTACCCGAATTTTGGATAATTTACAGGCTTATTTATTTTCATAAACTAAATTGATTTAGTTAAAATCTCATATTAGCTTTGCAGCTTAGTCCTATGCACCTGAGTTGTTTGTGTACACAGAACATGAAAATTACCCGGCGATAAATTAAGCCACATATTTTTTTTTTGGATTACCGCACCGTGAATAAAGGCATCAACCTGTATGAATGAGGCATCAACTATTATGAATCATTTGGATGCAAATTATTTGCCGGTGAGCATTTTTGTATCATTTATTTGTCACGCCCCAGTGTGTAAAAGCCTTAAATTGCCTTACCTTAGAAAAAAATAAGCCATCTACTAACTGCCTTGCTCTAATGAAATTATAATCTTGACTTCTGAATCAGTGGCTCAAGCAGCTCTCCTTTCTGAGTCATAGCCCATCTGTTAAATGAAGCAGCACATATTTGTTCTCGATTAAGTTAAGCATCAATGATCATCATAGGGGGCAGGCTGAATTAACCTTCCTATTACCTTGAAGCTTACTGCTCTTATAACTCTCTGATTCAACACTGGAAGGATCAAATTCAATCTCTCCTTCATTTCACACATACACATCAATGTACAGTATTTGTACACACACAGTCAACTAAGTCCAAGCTGTCGCAAGTCAGCCTAGCCCCTTTGACAGAGTTCAGGGAAATGGATATGGGAGGGGAGGGGGGGGGGGGGGGCTGAGACTACTATATGCTGGCATGGTCTGCCACCTTTCAGATATAGCTCTGCACTGTATATGTTATCCTACATGCAATTTATTTTCAGTTTCATGTACAATTGACTGTCAACTTGTGTAGCCATAATCTCATTAACATTACAGTACTTACTTCCTCTTGCAAAGCGAGTGTGGGTCTGTGAAAATCAGACACATTTCAACTTTTGATTGACTGGTGATACAAACATAATTGACACAAGAAATTAACAATCACACTTTGGATATTACACAGAACAGAGGAGAGACGAATCTGTTCATAATTATGTGTGGGATCTTACTCAGAGCTAGGAGGGCTGCCGCACACATTATTGCAGTGTATCAGGCTATAACATTGTAACCTCATGTTTGTCCTAGTGATGGCAACATGCCACACTACTTTTCAATGTGTTTACTGTTCAAATATTTGTCTCCATACAGCCTGTCACTCTGGCTGCACCGTAACGATGTAATGACAGTCCTTTATTATATCCCTGCCCCTCAATACTCCATGACGTTCCATACTCGTGCACAACCCCAAAACAATGTCATCCCATGCCCCGGCCAGACCGAAAGATGGATGGAGTTAGAGCATGCCTCCTGGCAGTGATTTTCACTTTACTGAGCACAACTTTCTAGTTGGTATTGAAATATTGCCTGTTGGGTGTAAAGTGTAGAAGGCTGGTGAGTAGCCTATTGTGTGCAGCATGGAGACGAGGGAGCTGGGTTCAGAGGACATAGATACTGTTAGTATGTAGTGTCATCTAAGGAGGAACTTAAGGAGCTGGTGAGCAGGTCAGCAAATGTCCTGAAAGGGGGACATAATTAACTGGTGCTTTCCAGTATAGACCCCCAGTAAAAATGTGGGATGATGCACAAGGTGTGAGGGTGCTAAGCCGTAGTAAGCGGTACAGTATGTAATTATAGCATTGCCTTGATGGATGGTTAGTTGAGAGATGACAAAGGTCTGATAATTCACTAGAGCAGTGAGGATGGATGGGACAGATAACTATGGCATCTCTCAGTGGTGTGATTTTATTAAGGGGGGGGGGACATGACACAGATATTTCTAGCTACTGTACGCCACAATAAGCAGATTGGGGGGGAGAAAAAAGCAGCATTAAAATATTCACCTGATAGGAGTTTCTCGACCAGGCTGTAAGGACAATGATGCCAGGCAGGGTACTGTATCTAGAGGAGGGGTCACATGATAGTGCACTGGCCAGTGAATATTGCTGGTGTGGCTGTTTTGCATTGCCTTGGGACATTAAAGGGGTACAGCGTGGCTGAGGAACCAGATACCTGGCTTGCAGTTTCACATGATTCATGTGACGACGTTTGACCTTATTTGATAACAACATATTAAATAAATAAGTACAATGAATCACGCACGCACGCACACACACGCACGCACGCACGCACGCACGCACGCACGCACGCACGCACGCACGCACGCACGCACACACACACACACACACACACACACACACACACACACACACACACACACACACACACACACACACACACACACACACATTTTGTTTTGTTGTTCATCAAGTCTATTTAGAATATTATTTATTCAATGTTATTAAGGGATTATTGTAGGTCTGTGAGAGGCTGGCTGGAAGTAATGTCTACTCCAGTCCCAGACAGAAAAAGACAAGCTGGCTGTTCTGTTATTAATGTTGAATGAGAGCGGTGACCATGGGAAATAGAAGGCTGGCATGTGGCGAATAACTGCTTTTACAGCATGAGGAGCATCTGTAACTGGGTGAGGAAGTTGCACCAAAAATGTTGAGACTAGACTGGAGGTTATCTGTCTGCTAAGCCTGGCCAAGCAGAGGAGAATCAGTGTTGCCAAGTCTGCTTATTATAATCGACTTTGGGCTTGTTTTGCTGTAAAGTCTCTTGTAAATATTGATGGTTGCGTTTTTTTGGGCTAGTTTCTAAAGTATAGTTACTACAGTACAGGATTTTTAAAAAGGAGAAAAAAAATCTTGTGTCGCTGCTCAACATATGGCCTTCACAGTTCCTATGACTTTTGGGGCTCTGACGCACAGAGCACCTGTCATACTTTAATTGGTGGTTAAAGAACCGAACTGAGAATGAGCATTATGAAGTATAAGATATCACAGATGTGTCCTGGCCATAAATGATGAGACGTTACAGGAGGGAGGGGTGAGTCTGAACTGCCTGCCCAAAATATGCCAAAAGCACCACGTCCACGGAGGTTATGTGGTCCACCTCTCGTTTCCGCTTGAGGTTTTCTGTGAGTGGGAGGCTTTTATTTCCCCCCATCTCCTGACATCCTTATATCACATTATTAATGTTGTTCACGTAGATGGTCGCACGCTTTCAGTTCGCGCACGACTGTTCGTGCAGATCCGTTTCCTCAGCAGAAAATCCCTTGCGTCTCCTCCAACTTGCTGAACCCAACTCATTTAAATAACAAATGCACCAGGAGCAGGCACACCTGGCTCTTAAGGGGAATGGGAGACGAAGCTCTGATTGGTCTAAATTATGTCATGACCTAAACACATCCATGATTAATTCAGAGACTAAATACAACCCCATTGCCCCCACGTTATCCACCATCTAACTAGCAAAATGTCTTAGCTTCCAAGGGATTACGCCATGGGTTTGGGGTCCGCTCATAATTCCGTTATGGTTAGGGATAGGGTTAGTTATAATGGGGCCAGTCGGACCCACGGGATGTCGGAATAATGGGCCGTAGGAATAATGACATGGCACCAATGCGTTTTAGACCATGCACCACATTGCGCTATAGATTGTCTAAATAGGGCCCTTAATGTCATAGTGTCCATGACATTATTCCTGGGTCAGGTCTAAATGGGTTGCTACATGTATGGCTTATGATTTTTATTGGCTCCATAACCTGTGAAATAATGGTTATTGATGAATATTTGAATGGCTCCACCTAACAAGAGAATTAAAAGCCTCCTGATACACATGACGTGCTGGGAACAACATTCTTTGTGATCTTCATTCTTTGTTTTCTGTACACTCTTCTCAGGTGTCTGATGGATAAGGATTTTGTGAGAATCGGGAAATGGTTCTTCAAACCACACGAACTGGAAGAAAAGTCCCTGCGCACCACGTAAGTAGGACCCTGCCCACACACACACACACACACACACACACACACACACACACACACACACACTTGGGTAAATAACACAGCCATGCTCTTCTTCAGTGTTATTCTTCTATAATGAAATTAAAGTTGTGCATAATGTGAAGTAGGTGTACGGAGGCATTGTTCTTCTCTTATCACTGCAGGCTGTATGTGTTTGTCTATGAGGTTTCGTGTACATTCGGCAGAAAGAGATACGGATCCTGCGTGTGGGCACACTGTGTGTGTGTGTGTGTGTGTGTGTGTGTGTGTGTGTGTGTGTGTGTGTGTGTGTGTGTGTGTGTGTGTGTGTGTGTGTGTGCATGCGCGCGCGACAGCTATGCGGTGTGAAAGGCGTCCATGTGTTGTCTGCTTCATCTTCTCTCCTGGATATGCCGATGACACCTCTGGCTGCCAGTGACATGACTCCCACTGGCGTGTGTGTGTGTGTGTGTGTGTGTGTGTGTGTGTGTGTGTGTGTGTGTGTGTGTGCTTGCGTGCACGTGATGTGCGTTTGTGAGCGGAGCTGCCAGGCTGGCCAAGCATGACAACTATTGAAAGTCAAGGTAGTGAATGGTGGTGAAGAGTGAGACTAGAGCTGAGTGGAGGTCTCACACCTCTGTGTGTGTGTGTGTGTGTGTGTGTGTGTGTGTGTGTGTGTGTGTGTGTGTGTGTGTGTGTGTGTGTGCGTGTGCGTGCGTGCGTGTCAGGCTGTGTGAGAAAGGTGATTGTGACAGACTAGGCAGAGTATGGATATGATGGCAGCAGCTCAACTTGTTGCTCTAGCCATTATACTGTAGTTCTCATAGATATAGAGGTATACCGTAGGTAGGTCATAAGTACTGTACCTACTTCTGTGCTCACAGCCACCTACCTTGCTGGGAGACCTGATGACACTTGTTGCTATGGATATAATAGTCAAAGTAACACTTAAGTAACAGAGCAGATTACAGAAAATACCTTAAAACCGTTAAAACAATATGCCAAAAACCCCACAAGTAAAAAGAAAAAAACGCAGAAATTGCACCTGTCCTAACGCCTTATCACTTTTCTTTTTAGAACAAGTGGCCTAGATTGCAAGCTCAAACTTGTTAGTTTCTTTTAACCCAGGATCACTACTGTGGAGGGATGCAGGGAGAGACAGCCCTGCTGGCATTTAGTGGAACCTCAAACACAGACCAGTTGACATCACCTGTTTCTCACACATCATCCTGGATTTGTTACTGTGAATGTTGCTTTGAATATGTAGTCGCAAAGTTTTTTCTACTGGAAAAAGAAGGCTTGAATGAGCTGAAATTGAAACAACACTGTGTGAGCTTGTAGATTAGCTGTTTCTCCGGAGTGTAAGCCACTGCAGGCTGAGAGGGAGTGTGTGTGTGTGTGTGTGTGTGTGTGTGTGTGTGTGTGTGTGTGTGTGTGTGTGTGTGTGTGTGTGTGTGTGTGTGTGTGTGTGTGTGTGTGTGTGTGTGTGTGTGTGTGTGGTGTTTATAGCGAACAAAAAAAATCCATCTTTTGCTGATGTATCATGTATGAGAGGTATGAATGTACTGTTTATAACAGTATGATTGTAAGTATGATTTACGACGATTCTGTCCCCATCGGGACATAACTCGGCTGAAGTCAGACGTTAAGGCTAAAAGGATAACACAAAAAAAGTCCTGGGGACCTTTTTGTGTGCTCGTCTGTTGCTGTTCATTCCCGGTGCTGCTGAAATGCATGCGTTTGTTTGTTTTTTGGCTATATTGTGTTGTGTAAGCGGCTGAGATTAACACATGTGTAGGCCTAATTGAGATGCTCATACTGTTTCCACTGTTTTCATACTGTCATAATACGCTGCTGTTGCTCCATTGTTGTCTGTGGCAATGAAGTGATTTTCCCTAGAAATGTTCTGAACGGCCTGTACGACCGCGTGTCATTTGTTTACAAATTTAGGTTGTTTAACACAGGATGGTGTGAACAGTGAACACAAAGCAGATCTAATGAAAAATGCGCCTTTTTAGCAGACTTTAGGTGTGAAAGACACCCGAGTGTTGTGCCAAATGTGGTGACTGGTGGTGACATATCAATTTGTGTTCCGCCCGCCCAGAGCATGGGAACGAATTGTGGCATCTCATTGGCTGTCAATCGGGCCAATGATCAAAAGGTCCCGGGAATACGGGCCAATGATCAAAAGGTCCCGGAAATATGCTAATGAGCAGTGATGTCAATCTCAGGACTTCTGAATGTTCTGAAAAAGTCTCCCAGAGGCCCCCATAGATTGGTGACTTCCACTTCACTGATAGGCTGTGTTGCTATGAATAGAATTAAGGCTGCAACTTTCGAACATCATCGATTATTCTATTTATTAGTTTTTCGATTAATCAAATAATCAAGAAACCCTTTTTTTTCTCCAATTATGTATTTTTTTTATATATCCACTAAGAAATCGATTAACCGCTTAAGCGCTATTTTACATTTTGAAAATAGCAGATCTACAAGCTCACACTGTGAGCTTGTAGGTTGGCTATTTTCAAAATAAAAGAATATACATATTTTTACAACCCAAAGTTTGGGATTATTTATTAATCAATTATTTTATTAAATAATCGATTAGCGGTTAGTTTTCATAATTTATTAAATCGATTAGTTTGATTAACTGTTGCACCCCTAGGAATGTCTGTTCTAGATGTATTTATTTCTATGGTCTCACATTATTTTATTTGACGGTATAACAGTTCATGTCTCACGCTGACAAGGCATTAATTAAACAGTGAAAATACAGACTGACAGCTTCAAGGGAACCAATTAGCCAAGAGAAACCACAAATAAATAATTCAAGGATTTCTTTTTAAATACTGTTAATATCAGACAACTGTTATCAGACCACATTAAAACTATTTAGTTACAGTTATGTAATCTTTGTCTGGAGATTTTATCTGAATTGAACCATGAAGGCAAATCATGAGGAATGTAACACAGTACAATCCTTGTAAAATGTACACTCTCAGAGTTAAATAATCACTGAGGATTTTGCTGTGTAGAGATATCTGTAGCAATCAATATACCAGCTACTTCCCTGTGTGCCTTAGTGATGTCATGTTCTGCTGTTCAGTTTCTGTCCCACAAACATTTGTAGGGAACTGAGTGAGACTTGTGTTGCACATACAGTAGGAAGCGTATTGAGGATGAGTTGTGCCCCAGACTTTACTAAACTTGACTAAACTTGACTAAAATGTTGTGCACTATTTGAAGTGGAACCTATATCAAACTTCTACATAAATGTGTGTAGATGTGTGTGTGCGTGCGTGCGTGCGTGCGTGCGTGCGTGCGTGCGTGCGTGCGTGCGTGCGTGCGTGCGTGCGTGCGTGCGTGCGTGCGTGCGTGTGTTAGTATACAGTATATAGGCTGTATATATAAAACCATATACAGTATATAACAATTTATATTTAATTTATTATTAAAACCAAAAGTCTGTCTGTTCTTCGGTCTGGTTGGTTTCCATCCAAAGACCACCCTGATCTGAATCCCAACGCCCTCCGGTCTCCTCCCTCAACCTCTTCTTGTTCTGGTTATTTTGGTTCTTGTGGTGGAGGAGTGAGAGCTACTGTATGTACACCTTTCACAGGTGACAGTTCCCAAACGTGACATCCAAAATACACCACCGCAAAAATCCCACTATGCAGTGGCAAGCAATGTATCCCTCAATGTGGACATTGTATATCGAGTTATTCTAAACACAAACAGAATAACCTGTCTTCTAAATACAGACCTTAACGGAGTTGCC